>NC_088226.1:66350166-66400166 GCF_036934945.1 Oncorhynchus masou masou | reverse complement strand
AAATCCAACACAACACATCACTGAATACCACTCTTCATATTGTCAAGCACGGTGGTGGCTGCATCTAATGGAATAGAGTACAATCAAAATACTAAAATAAATTCTGGTTCAGTCAACTTTCCAACAAACACTGGGAGACAAATTCACCTTTCAGCAGGACAATAACCTAAAACGCAAGAGCAAATCAACACTGGAGTTGCTCACCAAGACGGCATTGAATGTTCCTAAGTGACTTAGTTACAGATGACTTAAATCATCTTGAAAATCTATGGCAAGACTTGAAAATGGCTGTCTAGCAATTATCAACAACCAACTTGACAAGCTTGAAGAATTTTTAAAAGAATAATGTGCAAATATTGTATAATCCAGGTGTGCAAAACTCTTAGAGTCTTACCCAGAACTACTCGCAGATGTATCACTGCCAAAGGTGCTTCTAACATGTACACACTCAGGGGTGTGAATACTTATGTAAATTAGGTATTTCCAGATTTTCCTTTTCAATACATTTGCTACAATTTCTAAAAACATGTTTTAACTTTGTCATTATGTGGTATTGTGTGTAGATGGGTGAGATATATATATTTTTAATCCATTTTGAATTTACATGCTACATGTTTACATGCTAGTCATTTACCAGACGCTCTTATCCAGAGCAGCCCTACAGGCTGTAACACAACAGAATGTGGCATAAGTCAAGGGGTTTGAACACTTTCTGAAGGTACTGTACATACTGTTTCCTGTTTCCTAAAGCCATACATACTGTTTCCTGTTTCCTAAAGCCATACATACTGTTTCCTGTTTCCTAAAGCCATACATACTGTTTCCTGTTTCCTAAAGCCATACATACTGTTTCCTGTTTCCAAAAGCCATACATACTATATCCTGTTTCCTAAAACCATACATACTATATCATGTTTCCTAAAACCATACATACTGTTTCCTGTTTCCTAAAACCATACATACTGTTTCCTGTTTCCTAAAACCATACATACTGTTTCCTGTTTCCTAAAACCATACATACTGTTTCCTAAAACCATACATACTGTTTCCTGTTTCCTAAAACCATACATACTGTTTCCTGTTTCCTAAAGCCATACCTACTGTTTCCTGTTTCCTAAAACCATACATACTGTTTCCTGTTTCCTAAAGCCATACATACTGTTTCCTGTTTCCTAAAACCATACATACTGTTTCCTAAAACCATACATACTGTTTCCTGTTTCCTAAAACCATACATACTGTTTCCTGTTTCCTAAAACCATACATACTATATCCTGTTTCCTAAAGCCATACATACTGTTTCCTGTTTCCTAAAACAATACATACTGTTTCCTAAAACCATACATACTGTTTCCTGTTTCCTAAAACCATACATACTATATCCTGTTTCCTAAAGCCATACATACTGTTTTCTGTTTCCTAAAACCATACATACTGTTTCCTTAAACTACACATATCTCACAGAGGCAATAGAAAATGCACCCAGAATGAGAAATACTGTACACTGTAACAAATTGCTGTAAAAAAAAAGGAGCAATATATTATGCAGGCTCAATGGTGTTCCACCACACTTCTGTAAAATTGCTGTATATTTGCAGCAGCATACTGTGAATTATGGTGCATTGTGGGTAAATGCTGTGGGCGGCATTGTAAAAGGCTATATTTGTTGCACCCGTTAGTGAGAATGCTGTGCCCTACAGAATACATTACCATACTTTTTTTGTTTATATATATTTGTCCTGTAAATGTACAGTATTTGCCTACTGCTCTGGCAGTAATTTACTGCAATTCATTACCACCCCACAGAATACAGTACCATACTGTATTTTTGGAATCTGATTTTTTTTCCTGAAAATCTACAGTAATTTGCTGGCTACTGTGCTGCCTGTCATTTACTGTAATGCAGTACTACCCCCATAGAATACAGTAAACTTCTGTAATTTTGGAGCGCCAAAAACCTTTTGTGGGTGCATGGTATTGTCATGGCTCATTAACACATTTTGAGGCATGCCTTGTAAAAGGCTATACTTGTTATATTAGGTGATATGTGGTAGTGGTTCCCTAACAATTAAATGTATATACAGAACAGATCAGAGTGGCAGCAAGTCTTTGAGTTTTTATCCATGTCCTTTTGATCTTTTCGGATGCTTTTGTTTAGGCCTCTAGGCGTGGAGGTGATACAAATGCCAAATATTCTGAAATATACTGTAATATACAAATACCTGTCAGCCAACCTGCTTGCACTTGTCCTATGTAATTACAGTGAAATACCAACATGACTTCAGTAGCATTTACTTTAAATGAGTCTAGTAAGCTAATTTTACCATATTGTACTATGTCATTGCCCAGCATTTTACAGTACCTTACAGGAAGCTGGTGGCAAGTTGCTGTAAATTTTACAGTAATGTAATTTACACTAGCCAGAGACAGGAAAAGAAACATACAAAAGGTATTTAGTTACAAATACAAGTCATTTTGAAGACCATTGTATGTTCAACTACAACAACATTCCCAGTAGCGGTCACAGAAACGTTTTACTTGCTGTGACTGTGAAATGTGTGTTTTTTATCAACCTGAATGCACTGACTGTAAGTTGCTATGTACAAGAGCATCTGCTAAATGACCAAAACATGTAAATGTGAAAAATGAAACTGTTACAAAATAGGCTACATGAATTGTAGTTCAGGCCAGTTAAATATAATGACAAACTAGTTATTGAAAGTATCCCGCAAACAGTTTACTAACCACGGTGCTTAAGACCTATATCAAATACATGTAACAGAAATACTGCCGTTGTTGGCACTAGTTACCAGCACTGTACACCTGCAACAGTTTACTAACCACTGTACTTCCAGTAAATGCACTGTAAATTCTAGAAATACAGCATGTTACTGTAATCAGGTGTTCTAGTAATATGCTGTAGATTTGTATTACTTTTAAGGTCCTGTAAATCTACAGTAATTTACTGGCTTTTTGTGCTGCCAGTAATTGATTGTAAAAATGACAGGAAATGTTTTACAGTGTAGTCAAAAACAATCTCACTATTACCCTGTATATTATGAAGGACACCTTGAAAAGCCATGTTCTGAGAGACACAGGTTATACCACTAATTCACAGCATTCCAGACCTAAACTTGACTAGGTTTAGTAAACAATCCCAGCGGGAATAATTTGTCATGTGACGTCACGGATCTGCTCATGGATCCCTCATTAGCCCTCCTTCCACTGCTTATTTCCGGGTTATTCACTAATTGCAGAAAATATGACATAATAGGTCTATGAACGTTGTTTGGTACTAGCTCAGATATATAGATTTTGTTTCCATGATTTATAACAGATTAGTAACACATTAACCACCAAAACATCTTTCAGAATCTGTGTTGTTGTTTTTGTCGCACTGCTTTACTTTATCTTGACCAGGTTGCAGTTGTAAATGAGAACTTGTTCTCAACTGGCCTACCTGGTTAAATAAAGGTTAAATAAATACAAAATGACAGACAGGCCCGTTTGTTAACTACACTATATATATGCCTACACCAGACGTTCTCGCTATCACAGATCAGTAAAATAAGGCATAGCCTAGACACCCTTCACACACATGCACTGATGACACAATGGGCTTAAATATACACATGGAAGGTGTCAAACCTCGACAAAGAACAATTGTATTTGTTGTATTTAGGTATCTTAAATCTAAAAAGAGATTCATGTTTAATGACATTACGTGTCCATAGTATATATTTATAACAAAGGACTGCGATGATTTACAATTGTTTAACATTCATTGACGGTCAACTTCTGTCCACGTGATAATGCCCCGACAAAATGCTATTTCAAAGGGAAGTGATTTTCTGATGTCATCGTTCTAGTGGCCTCTGTCATAGCCTCTGTTAACACTCTCGGGTTAGCTGTTACCTTGCGCTGAACACGAGAACAGACAAAAAGGTGGTGATTTTAGTGGTCCAGGGGTGATAGGCCTATAGGCTGGCTACCTTTCTCAATGGAGACGACGAAATCCCAAGAGAGTCGACGTTTCTGGCCAGGATGTAACATGGCGTAGGGAACGAACGCCAGAGCCCTTCTTCGTCAAGTCAGGCTCTCACCTACAGAAAACGGAAAAACAGTCGTATCATTAGTTCTGTTAGATTGATAGAGCATTGTCATTGAAATATAAAACAACTGAGTGGAAGAGTGTAGTCCCGTTCTCACAAATACAGAGGCTTTGAAAGAATGTGGTGATTGCATGAAGGCCATACGTCAACAATGCACATGCAGTGAAACGTCTTAAATTCACACTAATTTAGTGACTGCTTCGAGAGATTCTAAAACAGGTAAACGTTGCCTTGGCTGTTTCCTACATATAGCTCAAATATTTTCCGAGACAGTTTAACAATTATTAGAGAATACAGATATGCCTAGTTAGGCCTTGGCTACTCAATGCATCGTTGTCTATCCATATTGCTCCACGCACACAAACTACAAAACATGACGTTTATATTTAGCCAATGGTATTGGCATTTAATACATGCAGTGGCGTTCAAATACCAAAATAGTAATTAGGAAATATGTAGGCTACCTATCCTAAATGCACATTACAACAACTATACAACACCATGCAAAACAGTGGTTGTGTGTCCAATAAGAGACAACCAACTCTGGTTTGATCAAGGTTGGTTCAAAGCAAGAAGTTGACTTTTATCTCAGTAGCAAAATCTCCACTGTCAAGTGTAAACTATTGTTTTATCTCAGTAGGACAATCTCCACTGTCAAGTGTAAACTATTGTTTTATCTCAGTAGGACAATCTCCACTGTCAAGTGTAAACTATTGTTTTATCTCAGTAGGACAATCTCCACTGTCAAGTGTAAACTATTGTTTTATCTCAGTAGGACAATCTCCACTGTCAAGTGTAAACTATTGTTTTATCTCAGTAGGACAATCTCCACTGTCAAGTGTAAACTATTGTTTTATCTCAGTAGGACAATCTCCACTGTCAAGTGTAAACTATTGTTTTATCTCAGTAGGACAATCTCCACTGTCAAGTGTAAACTATTGTATGCTTTTTATAAGCGTACACTACTGTCTCAAATACTTTTTACCATAAGAAAACAAACTCATGCCAATAGCTAGCCAAATAAAGGCTCGAGCATGGGTGGCATGAAGCCCCATTTATGTTTATTTAGTTACTGATTTGAGCTGCAGATTGACAGAGTGTGACGGCACTGAAATAGGGCCGAGGAAGAACAGTGTCGTCAGATTGGTGAACATGTGACACTGTCCATGGTGCTGAACGGGAGTGCCACTGGTGCGTTCATTGTTTCTTTCTCATTATAAATAGGAAAACAACCTTTGACCTCTCGGGATAATTCCCACATCTTATACATTATAAAGTTACACTCGAAGCTTCAGTTGAGTTTGTATGCATGTTGTTACAAGTCATGTCATTTGACGAGGCCAATGATATGTGGTGTCATTCACCGCAGACTAGAAGTAGTAGGCCTATTGATATGAGTTCTGGATGTCTTGCAATGCCATTACATCATTCTTATAAATAGCCGACACTTGACTGTACGGATTAGTAGCAAACTATTTTGAATGAAACAAGTAAATACTATTCCCACATTCATATAATTGCCCCTGAAACGGTTGAGCTGAGGCATAATGGTCGGGGAAACCCTGGACTCAGGGAGAAAAGAGTATAATAAATCTTCCGGTGTATGCTTTTTAACTTTGTTTTTCGGGTGTAAATTGAGTTGTGTCATTATAGCAGTATTTTACTCTATCGAACTGGACAAGGAATAAAAAACTGCGAGTTTTGTTTTCATGGTTTTGCGCATGTGCACAAGTGTGATGCATGGGAAGTAAATTTGAGGAATGTGTCGGAGTTTGTCAACTGATCAATCAATTCAAATTGGGCTTCCACGTTAACTTATATGGCCCACAGATGTAAGGATGTGCTCCATGCTTTAGGCTTGATTAAAGGGGCAGCGGCGGGCGATGCTCGAGGGGGAATAGGCTACATATCAAAACATTGGGGGGAAACACGTGTGTGTGTGTGTGCGTGCGTGTGTGTGTGTGTGTGTGTGTGTGTGTGTGTGTGTGTGTGTGTGTGTGTGTGTGTGTGTGTGTGTGTGTGTGTGTGTGTGTGTGTGTGAAAGAGAGAACGAGTCGGCAGGGTGAAATAAAATAAACATCTCAGTCTATCCGCTCCTGTTAGAGGACGGCTGCACACAGCACGGCTCTTTCTTTCTCTCTCTCTCTCACACACACACACACACACTCTCTCTCTCTCTCTCTCGCTGCACGGTCACTATTGTGAGGCTGCAATAGTATAGTTAATAGTGCACTATAATGAATCGGGTATCATTCGGGATGCCGCAGCCTTATTTCTCAGCAGGGCGTTCTGCGTACCGCTGAGGGGACTATAGTATGTACTGATGGTGTGGAGCTGGGGGGTGTGGTGCTATGAACTGATTGACATCACATTACTCCAAGTTGAGTCAAAAACATTTTCAGAAACTCTGGAGCTGAGAAATATTTTAAGTATCCCCGGGTTGGGAGGGACACCGAAGTTTGGAAATGGGACCTTAGGCTCACGATAAAAACAAATAACAAACCAAGAACAATTAACACGTAACAATTATATAAAGTAGGCCCAATAACAATGATAGCAATTATCCGAATAATAACAATAATTATAGCAACAACAAAAAATTATCATGTAAAAAAGCAAGAGGGGGAAAAAAGAGACTAAAAAGAGATTTTGTTGAAAAAAAATTCACGAAGCGTGCTTGCAAGACGTCTTGCGATGTGACTCGGCGAATGCGCCCTCCGCCAATGCTTTTTGGGGTAAGGGCTTCCCAGCTTGATAGTTATGTACAGCAAGCCCAGACCGCAAAAAGATTCGCGAAGGACAGATCAGATCGGCTTCTGTCTCTACATCCTGTCGAGAGTCCGTGAGTCTTAAGCAAGCGACATCAAAAAAGGTCGCTTCCTCGCTTATCTCCCGTCCCGGATTGGGTGCATCCAGCCATCAGCAACCCTAGGCAACTGTGTGACTCCAACTGAATCACACACTATGAGGCGAGTCGGGAGGGGGGGGGGTGTTCCAAGCGAAGCTACATCAAAATGCCAACGCTACTGCATTCTACCGCTGTCCATGGACCTGAATCTCATTCCTTCTCCGTAGTTTCATTTCTCCCACTTCTCCCTTATTCTCCCTTCTCACCCCCAGTCCCTCTCTCTCTCGAATATCATTTGGTCCAAATGCACAAATGTTGAAGCCAGTTTGGTCGTTTAGGCGCTGAAAATCAGAAGGAGCACTGATTTTTGTTTTTATTTTCTCTCTCCCTCTCCCTCTCCCTCTCTCTCTCTCTCTCTCTCTCTCTCTCTCTCTCTCTCTCTCTCTCTCTCTCTATATATATATATATATATATATATATATATATATATATATATACATTCCCCTCGTTCGTGATGTCGCCTAGTGGAGAACTAGCTCGCTGTAGCCGCTCGAGCGGTCTGTGTAAGGAGGGAGCAAGAAGTAATCTGCTCGCAATAAATAGAGAGCAGTGAGGGATCTTATTGGAGCAAACGAAAACTCGTCATCGACCAATCGGTGTCTCGCTCATATAGGGACCCCCCTTTTTAAAAAAAAAAGAAAAAAAGAAAAAGAAAGGGGAAACGAAATTGTGTCCTAGCTGGTGAAAGTGACTTGATAAATGCGACCGAATAAGGTTTTTTATACAAAGAACATCTGGGTGGATTTTATATATCGATTGATCGATTGATTCTTGATTCGGGCATGGATTGCATCTTACCTACGGCTAATGCGTGTTGGCATACACAAATCAGATCACAATTAATTATACCCGGTTTAAAATTATGAAAAAATAAATCACAACAGGTTAGCTATTGAAATCCTTACTGCATCCCAAGTGACAACCCTTCATATGTTAATACATGTGCATGCATATAGACTAGACACGAACCATTTTGAAAAGTTTGATATGAATGTGGCGCCACAGAACGCATGTGAACCAGGCGTGGGAAAGCGCTGCAGCGCCCTCCACGCGATAACAACAACACGACAAGCATCTGAAGTGATTCTATTGTATGACCAGCGAGGGTTCACTGGATGGTACCACTGATAGTGAGGACACGGGGGTCTCTCAAAACACACTTGCTGTCAGTACCACATGTTAAAGATTCAGAATTATTGCAAGCGCTATCCAGAATGACAATGAAGGCTCCAACACAGAAGGAGAAGAAGAAGAAGAAGAAGAAGAGTCGGAACAAAACACCAGAATGATAATAATAATACGTCAATAATAACAATAGTCACCTAGCCCAATTCTTAAACTCTGCACACACTAATGGTTAAACAATCTTTAATGGACTTAATAAATTTAGATCAATCGGGAAAGTTACAGAATAGCAAAACTCTACTTACCCTTGAAGTTATTTTCTCACAGTCCCATGTCTCTATGTTTTTAGACCCCATCAATTTGTTTTTTTTTTTAAATCACAAGAGCCCCTGTGTACTTGTTCCTCTTGGAACAAGGAAAGTTACTGTACCGAGTAGGAGGCTGGGTCACGCTCTATGTATGGATCTTCCCTCCCCAATGTGTGTCTCGTTTTATCCCAAACCAAGACCCCCCCCCTCCTTCCCTCCTTCTCCTCTTCCTCCCCACCGCCCCACTATCCCTGAAACTCTCTTCTCCTGCATCAAGTTGGTGCCACGATTAGTAAAGCATGCAGGGTAACAAGAACGAGGTAGTATTCAGGGGGACATCAATGAAAATGTATCAAAAACGTTGCCCAGTCCCTGCTGGGTATTTTTAATGGGTGCTATTTTCATTTGCGACCGTCTGTCCAGTCAGTCACGATTCTCTCCCTCCGTCTGCACTGCACAGTGACTGCCTCTCCTGACGCAGCCAACGCGCACATTACTCAGTTTAGCTGTCACGACTCGAGAATCCGTGGTTTCCACTGAAATTACACGGCCCGAAATGTAATTATTGAAGGAAGGAGATGTGTCTCTATATCTGGTGCTGGCTTTGGATAAAGGATGAGTAAATGCGAAGGTTTTTTGAAAGATGGAAGTAATATAACAGGTGAATGGTTACACACTCTATCACAACACGAGCCAGTCATTGACGATGTATTTTTCCATGATATGACACTGTAAATGTCGTGTACTGCAAACTCTTCTCCCGCGGCGAAAATAATGCTATATATAGGCTATCGGACAAAAGTCGTGCGAGGACTGTAGTTATGAGTGAGTGAGCATGATTATTGTGTGACGTGAACGAAACTGCAGGCAGATACGAGCGTTGGTTGAACTCGATTCAATATTTTGACATGCGACACATTGCTTAGGCTACTTTAATCTATGGGCCCTACATCGTTGCTAAATTGGCTGTGATTGTTTCGACACTTTCATAATTGTATGGGTGATTCCTTGCCCATTTGGCAGCCCAATTGGCAGCCCAATATCTTGTTGTCAAACCGTCAATATCGACCCCCCTCTTTACCACATCTACAGTATAACGCTAAGTTACTGTGGAGAGAAGTCTGACCAAAACAGGAATTTGGCGGTACGGTCTATGGCCCTCAAACCACGACCTCTAGAATCGCTCCCTAATTCAAATAAAACACGAGGTTCGTCTTCACTTTGTCATAAAGTCATGCATATGGGATTGAAAAGCAGCATTGCAAACGGTAGGCTATTTTTTCAATGAAACGTGGATGGTGACGATCACATTGTTTAAGAATGAAGAAACAAATGTTTTGGGGATGCTTCAGAAGATGGGTATACAATCATATCATACGGTATAGCCTATAGGTAGCTTGATACGCTGAAGATGGCAATGCATGACGTGTGCAGAAGGGTAATCCAAGTCTACCCGCCTTTCGCCTCCCTGTTTTAGCCCTACACATTATCTGTTTAAACTGTTCAAACGACGCTGGCGGGAAGAAGACTCCCCTATGTTACTCTATGATATGTAGCAATAGTTAGGCAACATGTCAGCTAATTACAACAACAACAAAAAAACTGTAACTGTAATCAGTTACGTTACCAGCAAAAAATATTGCAATCAGATTACAGATACTTTGAAAAACATGGATTATTTTTAAATTCAGAAAGGATGTTTGCGGAAAAATACATGACACCTTTCTGCTTTTCTCAAAGACATTCAATTCAGCATTCAAAAAAGAGGCAAGTTTGTTCCACCTGAGCTCGTCTGACCACAAGTCAGAGAACACACACCAAATACGTTTGATGGATCCTTGTTGTTTTCTTCTAATGCCTGTTAAAGGGAAAGTAATAAAAGTAAAAGTAATCAGATTACGTTCCCGAGTTTGGGGAATCCCAAAGTTACATTACTGATTACAATGTTGGATAGGTGACTAGTAACTGTAACGGATTACACTTAGAAAGTAACCTACCCAACCCTGTATATAGCCTATGTTACGCTCTGCTGCTACAGTCAACCTGCTACTGGCGAACTCATTCAAAGCTAACGACAATCGGGAGTTTCATGTAGGCTATTGATCCTGAGGGAAAGGACTCAGCCTCCGATCAGGCTCCGCGAAAGAGCAAACGTTTTCATTCATTGAAATACCATTAGTTTCGTTTCCGAACACGCGCGCCTAAGGTTTGGTGATGTACGGAACCCCCTGGTGCCATTCGATGTTATTTTCAGCACCATTACTGTTGGACAGCTCTGGGTTTCCCCAAGTCGGTACAACGTTTCAGGCTGCAGCTCCCACTTTTCATCGTTGCTCGTCTCCTTTCTTCCTCTCCTCCGCCTTCTCCTCCTCCTCCTCCATTCCTGTCTTTATGCATCCTCTTAAAAAAAGGGGGAAATTAGCGCAGATTAGGCTCATCAGAGAAGGATTTTCCCTCGCAAGCTTATGTTTTTTTGGCGGGAGGAAGAGATGTGAAAAGAGACGCAACAGCGCCAACAACAGACAAAGGAGATTGAACTTGCTATTTTACCAGTGGGGTGATTCCCTTTCCTGCAGAGAAAGGCTGCATGGTTTCATCTGAATGTTGTCAAAACCGATAAAAATAAGACCAAGAATTATAGTCTTTTTCGGTTACTACGTTGTGAACTAAATGGGATGGGAAGCACGACAAGACTCAACAGACAAGCAACAGAGCAAAAATGACAAACTGAGAAAGTACATTGAATTAAAAACATCGTACATTCAAAGTCTCACTTACCTATATGCAGGGGCCAGGGACCACTTGCAGAACCGAGGGAATGAGAAGGAAAAACACATTTACAATGCATTCATAAACATGCTCTACTGACACATGGAATAACACATTGGGTATAAACAAATATTCAGTCCATGCTTCATAAATAGCCTTAATATGGCACGTCCACGTTTTCTCAGGATCGGCTTCCTTTTTATACAAGTGAGACCCTCTGTCTATTTCTGGCGCGCGATCAAACCATGGTGCTATTTTTAGGTCGCAGTAAGTCGGGAAAAAAACACTCACAAAGGCATCGCTCAGGAACGTTACGTGGAGCGCATGTAATGAAGGCTACATACATTTTCATCTACCAACTCTGCACAAGAGCTGCCTCTCCGTATCGCTCTCATTCGTACTTGTCGTATTTTATTGTTATTATGTATATGTGATTTCGCGTGCTCTCGCTCAGCTCTTCTGGCGCCTTCTCGCGCCTGTCTCCATGCAACTTTCGCTGAAGAATTCACTACACAGCAGTTGGTTGATTTGCAATTCAGAAAATAGGCCTATACATAAGAAATATATCAGTTCCCTTCACATAACATGGATAACCCCACGTTATCCCGGTGGTTTAGGCTTTTTATCGGAAAAAAATAAGCTTGCTGACGAAAAAAGAAAAAAGCCCTATTTTTTTTGTGGAGGGGCTGCGTCAGTTACTAGGCATTGACGTCACGTTTAGATTCTCCCCACTTTACAGCCTATAGCGCCTGATTAAAGACGCCGCCTCGACATTTGCTGTCTGTCCATCTTTTAATTTGCTTTGGCAATAAAATGGTTGGGTAATATTAAGGGTGGAGAGGCTAGAAACGGCCATGTAGCCTATGCGTCTCATATAGCGCTATAGTACGAATTAACAATTTTCTCCATCTCCCCCGCCCCTGTGTCTCAAGCGCCTTTCTCGTCCACTGGATTGGTGTGAACTGTAGTCTTGAGGCTTGGTTCCCATCCGTGTATTTGCTAGGCAAACATTCTATCTGAGCTGGTGACAATAACAATGCAATCTCTATACGCTCGCTGCCCGTACCCACGCGCTAGACTCGCTCACCAGCGGAATCGACTCACAGTGAGAGCAAAACTGTCAGAGCAAGCACAAGCGCACCAACACGCCAGATACAACCTGTGCACACACCCTAGCTCTAAATAGTCTCTCTCGTATCCTTAACCCCCTCCCCAATCTCCATCCCCCTACTCTCCTTTCCCGGGTTCACCCTGACCTCTTGCCAGCATGCACCAGCGTGAAAAGTCACGAGATACCGGTGTATGTGTGTGTGTGTGTGTGTGTGTGTGTGTGTGTGTGTGTGTGTGTGTGTGTGTGTGTGTGTGTGTGTGTGTGTGTGTGTGTGTGCGTGCGTGCGTGCGTGTGTGTGTGTGCAAAAAGTCATCTCAGAGGGAAAAAAAGGTTGCGTCCGTCGCAGTGGTTGATGCTATTTATAATGCGTATTGACTTGTATTATGATGAATAGTACACTGTATTTCCGCTGTCTGCAGCTTCCACTCTGCAGCGGAGAGCAAGTTGGGGCAGCTCCTGACACTAAGGGCGGGGTGGAAGTGAGCTGGGGCTTTTAGAAAGCTATAGGAGTTCCATTCATAACTAGATATTGACAGAAACCGTAGGATCATAAACTTTGGGGCACCTCCTGTTTTGCTCCCTATAAACTGTTGAAAAGCCTCGGATACTACTTTTTTTATTTTTTTATTTTTCTACATTTTGTTCATTTAGCTGAGCTTACAGGACCAGTTTTCTCATGTAGTCAATTCTGGGATTCTAACCAACGACCTTTAGGTTACTGGTCCAACACTTTTAACCGCTAGGCTACCTACTACAACACTACTCTAGCACCATTTGTATTGTTGCTTGAGGTTACCCCTTGCCTTCTTCCCTCATCTCTTCCATCCCTCCTCTCCCTCTCTCCACCCACCTACTCGCCCACACCCTCTCTCTCTCTCTCTCTCTCTCTCTCTCTCTCTCTCTCTCTCTCTACTCTCTCTCTCTCTACTCTCTCTCTGCTCTCTCTCTCTACTCACTCTACTCTCTCTCTCTCTCTCTTTCTCTCTCTCTACTCTCTCTCTCGCTTTCTCTCTCTCTCTCTCTCTCTCTCTCTCTCTCTCTCTCTCTCTCTCTCTCTCTCTCACTCTCTCTACTCTCTCTCTCTCTCTCTACTCTCTCTCTCTCTCATCCACCTTTGCTGCAGCTGCAATCTTTCAATCAGTGAACCAGCAACAAATATCAATGAGCGGGACTATCAGTGAAGAGCACCAAGATCGCCGCACGGTGTCGCCACATTCAGCCCGAGTTCTCTCCCTCCAATCCCCCCTGGAGCATCATCTTCCACTGCTTTCAATGGAGCTTTCTCTCGGATTAATGAATATTTCAACTGGAGCATTTGTTTTAACGAGCTAGTATCTCCCCGACTCGAACATAACTACATAAGGCGTGCCCTGAAAACAAGCTACGTTTCCAATGGTAGGCTAAAAAGAACCTGGAGGGTAAAAGTAGATGAAGGCTAGTGCCTCCGTTTAGATACTGTACTCTTTGAATAATGTACAGTGCATCGGAAATGACTCTAAAAATATTAGATCAATCCGCCAGCCCAGATGTAAAGCCAAACTGGTTGCCATAGCATAAACTATTTTATTCCTTTGCCTAGCCTATATAATGTCCATGTTTTTATGTTGAGAAGTATATTTTACTTCAAATGTTGAAAACGCCCTCCCAGATATTTCAATATCACGTTTTATATCCGCCATCTTCCTGAAGTTATCAGAACTCAATGGTGATGTAAAGTACAGAAGGGGGCAAATAAAAAGCACTGCGTAAAAAAAACATGGTGAGATTGGCAGCACAGTGGCGCTGTCCATGGTGCTGAAAAGTTATGAGGGGCGCAGTAGAATATTGCCCGACCGTGGTTCGATTAGCCGCACGGTGACGCTGTCCATGGTGCTGAGACGTTAATAGACGCAAAATGTATGCTTACTTATCTCATGCGAGTCCATAAAAACGAGTAGACCTACAGCCTATAGTGACCAATTGAAACGTCGTTGTTTATTTTGTCGTCATAACAACAACCATACAGTGCCTTTAGGACACGCATACAGCCTAGCGAAATAATTGCTCTTGAAGACCTGTCACACGCTATGTCAATGGAAAGAGGGTCACCAAAACGTCGAAACTACGAAGGTAGGCTAAACGTTCAAATAACTCAGTCGATGTCATTCGGATGACGTAAATCAGCGGAATATACAAGAAGTTCTCGCTGACGCAAGTCCCACATGAACACATTATCAAAGTGTAACAGTGTAGCCTACAAAAAAAGTGCTTACCTCTTAGCTCGTGAATCAATGTTACAGCTTTGTCTATTACGCGCCATGTGCGGAGCTGCCATGGACAGCTATAGGCTATGTGCCATCCATCTCTCTCTCTCTCTCTCTCTCTCTCTCTCTCTCTCTCTCTCTCTCTCTCTCTCTCTCTCTCTCTCTCTCTCTCTCTCTCTCTCTCTCTCTCTCATATATATATATATATATATATCTCTCCCTCTCCCTCTCTCTCTCTCTCTCTCTCTCTATATATATATATATATATATATATATCCCAACCCCCCCCTCCCTCTCTCTCTCTCTCTCTCTCTCTCTCTCTCTCTCTCTCTCTCTCTCTCTCTCTCTCTCTCTATATATATATATATATATATATATATATATATATATATATATCCCAACCCCCTCCATCTCCTTCTCCCTCCCTCTCTCTCTCTCTCTCTCTCTCCTCTCTCTCTCTCTCTCTCTCTCTCTCTCTCTCTCTCTCTCTCTCTCTCTCTCTCTCTCTCTCTCTCTCTCAGAGAGCTGTTACTAGGCATCCCAGCAGAGTACCGGGCTAAGCGACGGAACCCCAGCACGTGAATACGCCTACGCATTAGCGAAGCCCGCACTGTCTACAACTCCCTGTGTTTATTGTTGGATGTCTCCCAAATTGCAGGACTAACAGTAACTCTAACCAAATAATATGCACCGTTCATATAGCCACAGTGTTAGTTGCCATTGCCTAAATTATAACAATAACGATTGTACATATGCATGTGTTCCGATGCCTCAGACATTAGTGCAATGGGCTAAAATATCTGTCATGTTTTGGTCCTAAGGCTACATAAAATAGCTTCAAGATTATGCTGAACTAAAGTCTTATCATGTCTGCCTACCCTGATTGCCAGGGATGAAAGAGACAACTTGTGGCACCTCTAGAGAAGTCATGATTCCCGCTGGCACAAAAGAAAGCACTTACCTGTCTAAGAAGTCTTGTCTGGCTGTGCTCGAGTAGCCTACAAAAGGGATTCGTCTTAAATTAGATGCTTTTTGAGACCAAGAAAGGGAAATAACTCTAGGAGACAAAGTGGAACAGTATGCACCTCTTGCGTCAGGACGGACGGAGGGGGTCACGCCGTGCTCGTCGTTTCAGTTCTCTCTGGGGTGAACATTATTGGTGTGGTTCCTACGATGCGCACCGCGACATATGTGAATGACTTGGAGATGGGGGAAGTAGGAAAGTGTGAATGAACCGTGTACCGTGATATTGTGAAGCAGCGCGAGACAGGGACTTGTCCCGCTCCATTCATAGAGTGTCAGACGACCAGCTCTTCACACAGCGAGGATGCAACGGGATCTCCAACAATAACAATTCATTAAAAGCACGAGCGATTTGTGTGTAGGGAATATTATCAATAGGCAGTCCTTCTTACAATGAGTAGGCTATACCGTGTGCCAACGAACAGCTTTAACGCGGAGACTCGTTTCCGGGCATTGGGAGACAGCTCGAGGAGTTCGCGCGCAGCCACAGGCACACGGCTATTCTCAGCCCGCCAGTCCATTTCACCCGTGTGCTATTGACCTGCATTGACGTCATTGCGTCATTAGGTATCCCTTAGAAACACAGACTTTCTAAAATAGTATCAAATTAATTCAACGGGAGAGAGTGGGGCGAAATGGGTGGGTATGGGTGATAGAGAGAGAAAGGGGGTAAATGTCAACATTGGAACGATAGAACATCCCCCTAAACCAGACCATTCTAATACTACCAGACGCCCTGCTTTGAAAATAGAGGTCCGAAGCTTCCTGGTTTTATGTTCAACCTGATAATTAATTAGAGGGGAACAATGAAAAAACGCAGTGTAACTGGCTTCGAGGTCCAGAGTTGATTTTGAGGGGTTACTGTGTGTGGAGCTGTGGAAGAGCGAAAATATGAAAAATAAATGACTTCGATCAGACTAAAGGCAGCTCTCTCTCCCTCCTCTCTCTCTCTCTCTCTCTCTTTCTCTCTCTCTATCTCCTCTCCCTCTCTCTCTCCTGGTCTAAAAATATCGCACATCTCCAGCTGACTGGAGAGAGTATGTTGAAAAACCTCCGCATTTAACCCTTCTTTCTGCAAGGCTACACAGACCCAGAACAGTGCAATTGCCACATACAGAACAAGAACAAGACGCCTCAAAGACTGACATGCTCCAGGCTGCTGCCTTTACGAGAGCTAATTTGGGTGTTACATTACCTTAACGTTCAGTAGGACAGCCTTTGTTGATGGGCTGTAAAATCTAAAACAAACTACCGAATTAATTCACATAAAGCTTTTCATTGAGATTATATACATTATATATATAACTGCTGCCAATTATTCGCCAACAGGTGTCATTGTGTTGTTCACTCTCAGATAATGTGGGTGAGGCAGAGTCTTGTACTTGGTCACGAATCATAATCTCAGCCAGACTGCTGCTTATACCTGGAAAGCCCCCTGTGTAGAAATCGGACAAAGATTCTGTCTTAGTTTGCCCTAAGGTTGCACCATTTCGACAACTTCCCCAAAATCCCATGCAAAACCTGGGAATTTTGCGAAAGTTAATGGAATTGTGCAACCCCTTATGGAAAAACAATATGATTTCACATGTGCAAAATCACATGATTTCTCGTGTAGCATTTGCACGTGTGAAATCATGTGTTTTTGGAACACTCCGGGTGATTTGGATTTTCACACGTGAAATCAGGCGTTTTTGAAACACTTCACATCCGGTGCCCTTAAAACAAAAATGAGTCTCTATGACACACGCAGCACTTCTAGCATAGCGTTTTCAATGTACATATTTAATCCACTTTGACATATATGACTATATTATGAGTTTATTTATACAGTCATTGTTATTCAAACGTTTCCTTACCTTGGATTTTAACTGACAACCTTTTGTGTCACCGCATTCCACCACGTCTGTGTCAATAGCTGATTTCGCCAATATTCCCACACTTTGGACTTTTGCGTTCGGGAGAAAATACTATATTTATAATAAATAAGAATAATATAACATACCAGCATTAGACAACTATAAAGAAAAGCCTAAAATTGCTAAAATAATTCAATTAAATCAATGATGAAGGAATAGTCAGAATAACTAAATAAAGATGTCACACTTCTGCTAAGTGAACAAATGTCAGCCCAGCCTCACATACAAATGTATATGAGAATGTTACAGACTTTGTGGTTCAGCAAAAACATGTCAGTGTTCCGCAAATCCAGAGGTTGGGATTTAGAATCCCAGGATGGGCCATACTTCAGCTGAACAGTGGAAACGCATTTTATGTGAAGTTTCAAGAACACCATTTTTTACATGTGAAGTGTTCCAAAAACACATGTTTACATGTGAAATGTCACATGAAGTATTCCAAAAACACGTTTTCACATGAATTTACATGTGAAATGTCACATGAAGTATTCCAAAAACACGTTTTCACATGAATTTACATGTGAAATGTCACATGTGCAGTGCTCCAAAAATATAGAAATGTCACAAGAAGTCTTCCAAAAACATGTTTTTACATGAATTTACATTTGAAGTGTTCAAAAACACATTTTTTTTCACATAGTATGAAATCGTGATTTTCCACATGTAAAATCATGTGGTTCAAAACGTGACAACATAAAACTACACTGTTAGCCATTGCTTTTAATTTGGCAGATTTTTTTGAAAATGTACAGTATGTTTCTACAGTAATAGTGTTTCGCTATATATTTACTGTGAAAAGCAATGCACTTGGGTACTTTTTTTGCCCATCCTGCAAATGAACTTTGCACGCCTCAATTGCAATTGCATTTAAACTTACAGGATACTTGTTTAGATGCACTTATGGCAAAAACAGATTTTTTTAAATCATGTCATTTTAAAGTAAGTTATTGGCTACTGAGTTGCAGTGAAAAGAGTGGAAAGAACTATTCATGTATTTCTACAACTGAACTGTACGTTTACAGTAAATATACTGCACAACAACAAACTGTATTCAGGAAGTTCACAGAAATTCAAATAATTTTCAATACTGGAAAATGTGGAATTGGCTGCATCTACTGCCTCTATTATCTATTATGTTATGGCAGACCAGCTAGATCTAATGTCTCTACTATTGTATGACATACCAGTTAGATCTATTCTCTATTATATTACGACATACCAGCTAGAGCTACTGTCTCTATTATATTAAGACAGACCAGCTAGATCTACTGTCTCAATCATTTTCCAGTATTGAAAATAATTGGAATTTCTGTGAACTTCCTGAATACAGTTTGTTGTTGTGCAGTATATTTACTGTAAACGTACAGTTCAGTTGTAGAAATACATGAATAGTTGTTTCCACAGTATGTACAACAACAAACTGTATTCAGGAAGTACACACAAATTCAAATTATTTTCAATACTGGAAAATGTGGAATTGGGTGCACTTTCTGAATTGACTGGAAGTTAAATGGAATTGACCTTCAACATCAATTTGTCAGGACCCGGTTACGAACCTGGGTCTCCAGAGTGAGAAACAGTCACTTAACCAACTGAGCCACGAATAGTCAGCAGAACCCAGAAGATGAGGCAGACACAGCAGTACTTAAGACGGTGTATTTAATAAAGTAAAAAGGAGAAGTCCTTCAATACAAAAATGGCAAATCCAAAAGGTGGTAGGAATAGCACAAAAAGCCTCAAGAGATACTCAAAAACAAAAACAGAATTCCACAAGAGCATCCACCGGAATCGACAAGCATACACAGAACACTAGGGCTGGGTGCTAACATACAAACACAGAGCACAGAACTGAGGGAAACTAAGGGTTTAAATACAATCAGGGTAAACGAGGCACAGGTGCAAATAATAATGGGGAACAAGGGAAAAAACATAAGGTCAAAAAGCACAATGGGGGCATCTAGTGACCAAAACCTGGAACAACCCTGGCCAAATCCTGACACAATTAGCACACTTGGGAGGCAACCACACGTAGGATTTGAACTCACAACCTCTTGGATTCCAGAACCCTGGATTACCTGTTATATTATTTCCTGCTTAATGTTTATGGACAGAATACAACAGAGTAGGTTAACTTGGATGACATTCCCTCTCATGGAACACCAAAAAAGCCACACCTCAAATAAGCCACTCCTGCAATCTTCTGATAGACTGATGCTTCTACAGTATGCTGCCAATCAGCAAGTGATGTGCATGTTGTCAACAAAACGTCAGTGAAGGCACAGTAGGTTACTGTCACGGATTACTAGTGTCAGGCAACGTTTTGCCAGTAAGTTGTTTTGACCTTTAATAAGTAGTTTCCAGTAAAAAAAATGTTTTTTTAACAAATTCTGGAAAATGGACAATAACCTCTTTACAGTGCAGCCCAATACCGACCCATTCTCTTGCAGAATAGTGTCAAAGGAGTTGCTCAACTTGCATTGGCATAAACATTAAGAAATTGACTGTTAGAACTGTTAAGGCTCCATGGATTGATGAGGAATGTAAAAACTGTATGGTTGAAAGAGATGGGGCAAAAGGAGGTACTAATAAGTCTGGCTGAACATCTGACTGGCTGACTTACTGCAAATTCAGAAATTATGTGACTCAACTCAACAAAAAGAAGAAGAGACTGTATAATGAAACCAAATTCAATGATATAAAGAATGATGGAAAAAAACTTTGGAGTAATTTAAATGATGGGCAGAAAGATAAATTCAACTCCATCTTTCATCGAATCAGATGGCTTATTCATCACAAAACCATTTGATGTTGCCAATTATTTTAATGATTATTTCATTGGCAAAGTGGGCAAACTTAGGCAGGAAATGCCAACAATGAACAGTGAGCAATTATATTCATGCATAAAAAACTAATAATGAAAGAAAAGCATTGCAAGTTTGAATTTTGCAAGTTAGTGTGAGAGACGTGGAAAATTATTGTTATTGATCAATAATAACATACCTCCTGGCATTGACAACTTAGATGGAAAGTTACTGAGGATGGTAGCTGACTCTATAGCCACTCCTATCTGTCATATCTTTAATCTGAGCCTAGAGGAAAGTCTTTGTCCTCAGGCCTGGAGGGAAGCCAAAGTAAGTCCACTACCCAAAAGTGGTAAAGCGGCCTTTACTGGTTCTAACAGCAGACCTATCAACTTGCTGCCAGCTCTTAGCAAACTGTTGGAAAAAATGTTGGAACCAATACAAAACTAATACAATGTTAATACAATGTTATTTCTCTGTAAACAAATGAACAACAGACTTCCAGCATTCTTATAGAGAAGGACACTCAACATATACTTCACTGACACAAATGTCTGAAGATTGGTTGATAGAAATGTATAATCGGAAGATTGTGGGTGCTATACTGTTAGATTTCAGTGCAGCCTTTGACATTATTGATCCTAACCTGTTGTTGAGAAAACGTATGTGTTATGGCTTTTCAAACTCTGCCATATCGTGGATTCAGAGCTATCTATCTAATAGAACTCAAAGGGTTTTCTTTAATGGAAGCTTCTTTAATGTAAAACATGTAAAGTGTGGTATACCACAGGACAGCTCTCTAAGCCCCCTACTCTTTTCTATTTTTACCAATGACCGGCCACTGGCATTAACAGAAGCAATTTCATAAATTCATCAAGTGCATCAAGATGCTCCTTATTAATCACATCAGACCAACAAATATTTTTAACCTCATCCACATAAGAGTTACAGCTAAATCTATTGTATGATCTGTTATACACAATTTTAGTCCCAGCTGTTGGAACATTGGCTTTCCTGGTTATAGCCACTATATTGTGATCACTGCATCCAATGGGAATGGATACAGCTTTTGGACAAAGTTCTACAGTGTTAGTAAAAATGTGATCGATACATGTGGATGATCTTGTTCCTGGAGTGTTTTTAAACACCCTGGTAGGTTTATTAATAACCTGAACCAGATTACAGGGACTGGTTACAGTGAAAGCTCCCTCTTTAGTGGACAGCTTGATGAAAATCAGTTAATATTCAGGTCTAAGGCTAAAAAGAAAGTAGACCTCTCTGTTTACATCACATACACTATCAAGCATTTCACAGATTATTTAGATACAGACAGTTAGCACTTGGTGGCCTATAGCAACACCCCAAAAGAAAAGGCTTTAGATGTGCCAAGTTAACCTCCAACCACAACACTTCAATAACACTTGACATAAGATCTTCTCTAAGCATTACAGGGATCTGGCTCTGAATATACAGTGGGGAGAACAAGTATTTGATACACTGCTGATTTTTACAGGTTTTCCTACTTACAAAGCATGTAGAGGTCTGTAATTTTTATCATAGGTACACTTCAACTGTGAGAGACGGAGTCTAAAACAAAAATCCAGAAAATCACATTGTATGATTTTTAAGTAATTCATTTGGATTTTATTGCATGACATTACATTTACATTTACATTTAAGTCATTTAGCAGACGCTCTTATCCAGAGCGACTTACAAATTGGTGAATTCACATTCTGACATCCAGTGGAACAGCCACTTTACAATAGTGCATCTAAATCATTAAGGGGGGGGGTGAGAAGGATTACTTATCCTATCCTAGGTATTCCTTGAAGAGGTGGGGTTTCAGGTGTCTCCGGAAGGTGGTGATTGACTCCGCTGTCCTGGCGTCGTGAGGGAGTTTGTTCCACCATTGGGGGGCCAGAGCAGCGAACAGTTTTGACTGGGCTGAGCGGGAATGACATAAGTATTTGATCACCTACCAACCAGTAAGAATTCCGGCTCTCACAGACCTGTTAGTTTTTCTTTAAGAAGACCACCTGTTCTCCACTCATTACCTGTATTAACTGCACCTGTTTGAACTCGTTACCTGTATAACAGATACCTGTCCACACACTCAATCAAACAGACTCCAAACTATCCACAATGGCCAAGACCAGAAAGATGTGTAAGGACATCAGGGCTAAAACTTTAGACCTGCACAAGGCTGGGATGGGCTACAGGACAATAGGCAAGCAGCTTGGTGAGAAGGCAACAACTGTTGGCGCAATTATTAGAAAATGGAAGAAGTTTAAGATGACGGTCAATCACCCTCGGTCTGGGCTCCATGCAAGATCTCACCTCGTGGGGCATCAATGATCATGAGGAAGGTGAGGGATCAGCCCAGAACCACACAGCAGGACCTGGTCAATGACCTGAAGAGAACTGGAACCACAGTCTCAAAGAAAACCATTAGTAACACACTACGCCGTCATGGATTAAAATCCTGCAGTGCACGCAAGGTCCCCCTGCTCAAGCTAGCGCATGTCCAGGCCCGTCTGAAGTTTGCCAATGACCATCTGGATGATCCAGAGGAGGAATGGGAGAAGGTCATGTGGTCTGATGAGACAAAAATAGAGCTTTTTGGTCTAAACTCCACTCGCCGTGTTTGGAGGAAGAAGAAGGATGAGTACAACCCCAAGAACACCATCCCATCCGTGAAGCATGGAGGTGGAAACATCATTCTTTGGGGATGCTTTTCTGCAAAGGGGACAGGACGACTCCACCGTATTGAGGGGAGGATGGAGGAGATCACGAGATCTTGGCTAACAACCTCCTTCGCTCAGTAAGAGCATTGAAGATGGGTCGTGGCTGGGTCTTCCAGCATGACAACGACCCGAAACACTAAGGAGTGGCTCCGTGAGAAGCATCTCAAGGTCCTGGAGTGGCCTAGCCAGTCTCCAGACCTGAACCCAATAGAAAATCTTTGGAGGGAGCTGAAAGTCCGTATTGTCTAGCGACAGGCCCGAAACCTGAAGGATCTGGAGAAGGCCTGTATGGAGGAGTGTGCCAACATCCCTGCTGCAGTGTGGTCAAGAACTACATATGAAACATATGATCTCTGTAATTGCAAACAAAGGTTTCTGTACCAAATATTAAGTTTTGCTTTTCTGATGTATCAAATTCTTATGTCATGCAATAAAATGCAAATTAATTACTTAAAAATCATACAATGTGATTTTCTGCATTTTTGTTTTAGATTCCGTCTCTCACAGTTGAAGTGTACCTATGATAAAAATTACAGACCTCTACATGCTTTGTAAGTAGGAAAACCTGCAAAATCGGCAGTGTATCAAATACTTGTTCTCCCCACTGTATACAGCTACACCTCCCCCATAAGCATTCCTGTCTCTTCTATAGATGTTATATCCTTGTATTGCTACTGCTGTATCATCAAATGAATTATCTAAGTGAGTCTCAGAAATGGCTAATATATTAATGTTATCTGATGTAGCAAGTTATTGATTTCATGAACTTATTTCTAAGGCTAAATATATTAATATGGGCTATTTTCAGCCCTTTCCTATATTATTTTTTATATTATAGACATAATATGGAAAAGAGCAAACAAAGCAAGAGAAAAAAATATACATTCAGCAGTCCATTAATCAGTTGGTGTGTGTGTGTGTGTGTGTGTGTGACTCTTGTTTCTCTTGGTCTGAGAGTCCTTTATGTGCCTTTTGAGAAACAAGATTCCCTGGGCTGATGAAACCAAGATTGAACTTTTTGGCCTGAATACCAAACGTCACATCTGGAGGAAATCTAGCACCATCCCTATGGTGAAGCACGGTGGTGGCAGCATCATGCTGTGGGGATGTTTTTCAGCGGCAGCGACTTGGTGACTAGTCAGGATCGAGAGATAGATGAACAGAACAAAGTACAGACAGATCCTTGGTGAAAACCTGCTCCAGAGTGATTAGGATCTCAAACTGGGGCAAAGGTTCACCTTCCAACAGGACAACAACCCAAAGCACACAGCCAAGACAACGCAGGAGTGGCTTTGGGACAAGTCTCTGAATGTCCTTGAGTGGCCCAGCCAGAGCCCAGACTTGAACCCGATTTAACCTCTTTGGAGAGACCTGAAAATAGCTGTGTAGCGACGCTCCCCATATAACCTGGCAGAGCTTGAGAGGATCTGCAGAGAAGAATGTGAGAAACTCCCCAAATACAGGTGTGCCAAGCTTGTAGAGTCATACCCAAGGAGACTCGAGGCTGTAATTGCTGCCAAAGGTGCTTCAACAAAGTACTGAATGAAGGGTCTGAATACTTATGTTGTTTTATTTTTTTATAAATTAGCAAACATTTCTAAAACGCTGTTTTTGCTTTGTCATTATTGTGTGAAGATTGATGAGTAAAACAGTTATTTTCATAAATTTAATACATTTTAGAATACAAAATATATAACATATATTATACAAAACATAACAAAATATTGACATTTAATACTTTCCCGAAGGCACTGTAGTTATTTTTTTTAAACTAGGCAAGTCAGTTAAGAACAAATTCTTATTTACAATGACGGCCTGAAAGTGTGTTAGTGTCATGCATAGGTGTAATAGGTGGCAGGGAAGTCAGGCGCAGGAGAGTCAAACTGAGTGTAAAATGGAGTCTTTTAATAAAGTTCCAAGAGTATGCTCCATAACAATAAATGTACAAACAAACCAAACATGGTTACGAGGACCCGACGCGCACCTATACAACAATCACACTATACTGACAATAAAACAATCTCTGACAAAGACATGAGGGGAAACAGAGGGTTAAATACACAACAGGTAATGAATGGGATTGAAAACAGGTGTGTGGGAAGACAAGACAAAACCAATGGAAAATGAAAAAAGGAACAATGATGGCTAGAAGACCAGTGACGTCGAACGCCGAGCACCGCCCGAACAAGGAGAGGCAACGACTTCGGCAGAAGTCGTGACAGTTAGTAACATACGTATAAACTTGGTGGCACTGCGGAAATATTGATGGACTCCCAATCAGGAGGTTGCAAGTTCAAATAATTATTGTATACTCTACGTCAAGTGTCCTTGAGAACTGCTAGCTTTATGTTGATGTCGGTGGTGATTATTGTACAATTATTTACTTGATTGTGGGTGGCTTTTAGCAAAGTGCAGAAATGCATTCTAGCCCATAAGTCTGTGGCGGACATTTACACACACATATCTGGTGGTGTAGCTGCCCTGCAGCAGGACATAACAAGTTTGGTTCACAACACAAAAGATTTAACAGTAATTGAAATCAGAATAAATCTTTTTTAAATTAAATAACACTTTTAAGTTGTTGTATATTATTTTTACTGCAACTTAAGGCAAAGTGAAAAAATATATTATTGGCAAGAAATATATAGCCAATCTCTGATATGTCCATAGACCTGGAGGCTCGGCAGGAACTTCAGGTAGCTAGTAACCAAGATGTAGTGAGTTCAAATCCCGAAGTGAGGTTCAGTCCCAAGTAATCAGCATACTGTCATTTAACATAAAAAAAATACAGTAACTCGTTGTAAATGTCCCAAATTTTCACTGCAACTAGACAAAAACCTCTAGGGAACCATGACACAACTTTCTGAGAACGTCCCTGGAGCAAATTGGGAATTAGAATGAAACCTGAAGGGGACCATGACACAACGTTCTGAGAACGTCCCTGGAGCAAATCGGGAACTAGAATGAAACCTGAAGGGGACCATGACACAACGTTCTGAGAACTTCCCTGGAACTAGAATGAAACCTGAAGGGCACCAATGACACAACATTCTGAGAAATTCCCTGGAAACAAACCAGGAAATAGAATGAAACCTGGAGGGGACCAATGACACAACATTCTGAGAACTTCCCTGGAACAAACCAGGAACTAGAATGAAACCTTAAGGGGACCATGACACAACATTCTGAGAATGTCCCTGAAACAAACCTTGGAACTAGAATGAAACCTGGGGACCATGAATGTTTAAAAGGAATTAATGTAATTTAAAGTAAAGTATTCTAAATGACATTTAACCTCTCGGCTTTTGCATGTGCTCAAATGATGTCACATGAAATGTCATAGTATCACATATTGAAATGTTGCATCCCTATGTTGTAAAACAAAATTCACATGAGATCACATATGTTCAAATGTTGTCATGTGTACTTTCATGTCACATTTATTTCCCATTAATTTCACATGAGATCATGTTCTCACATTTTGTCACATGTTATCACATTTTGTCACATGTTATCACATTTTGTCACATGTTATCACATTAACATCACATTAAATCACATTATCACATGTGAAATTCATGTGGTTTTTCCATAAGGAACCCTAATTTGCCCTGATTTTGGTAAACCCTGGCCTACTGCACGAGGGCAAACGTAGATATTGAGGTGGCGCCATAGAAACGTGAGGTGGTGCCATAGAAACGTGAGGTGGCGCTGTCCATGATGCTGAAAATGGCTGCCAATGCTAGGCTCCTATGCGTGTTAAGGCACACGGTAAACCCCCAGTCCAATAGACTGCTTGTCACGGCTCCTACCGAAGGTGGCTCCCCTTCCCGTTCGGGTGGTGCTCGGCGGTCGTCGTCACCGGCCTACTAGCTGCCACTGATCTTTTCCTCCCCCTCCTTGTCTGTTTATTAGTTACACCTGTTGATAATTAGGTTTATTAGTTGGGCTTTATTAGCCAGCCGGCCCGCCTGCTGGGTGTGCGGGATTGTTTATTGTGTACACGCATGTATGTCACGGTTGTTTGTGTACGTGAGTTGTTTTTTGGGACTGTTTAGTTCCCCTGTGTTTTGGGGCATTTGTTTTGAGTGGTGTCTGTTTTTACCTGGTCGGTGTATAAAGAAGTAGCCTACACTGAAGTCTCTGTCTCTTGCATCTGACTCCTTCCTCCACTACACCCCGGGCATTACACTGCTCCAGCGTGTGTCATACCATCACTTTAATACATAGCCTTTGACCACATGAGCACCAATTAGCCTACACGATAAAAAAAAAATTGCAAAATAATTAGTATCTAACCAAACTACAAATAGACCTAAATGGTATTTGGAAAAATCATTCACGTTAGAAAGTCACAGCTTGTGTCCTAAATTGAAGCCTATTCCCTATTGGGGGGGCACTACTTTTGACCAGAGCCCTATAGAACCCTATAGAACCCTATATAGGGCACTACTTTTGACCAGAGCCCTATAGAACCCTATATAGAGCACTACTTTTGACCAGAGCCCTATAGAACCCTATAGAACCCTATATAGAGCACTACTTTTGACCAGAGCCCTATAGAACCCTATAGAACCCTATATAGAGCACTACTTTTGACCAGAGCCCTATAGAACCCTATAGAACCCTATATAGGGCACTACTTTTGACCAGAGCCCTATAGAACCCTATATAGAGCACTACTTTTGACCAGAGCCCTATAGAACCCTATAGAACCCTATATAGAGCACTACTTTTGACCAGAGCCCTATAGAACCCTATAGAACACTATATAGAGCACTACTTTTGACCAGAGCCCTATAGAACCCTATATAGAGCACTACTTTTGACCAGAGCCCTATAGAACCCTATATAGGGCACTACTTTTGACCAGAGCCCTATAGAACCCTATAGAACCCTATATAGAGCACTACTTTTGACCAGAGCCCTATAGAACCCTATATAGAGCACTACTTTTGACCAGAGCCCTATAGAACCCTATAGAACCCTATATAGAGCACTACTTTTGACCAGAGCCCTATAGAACCCTATAGAACCCTATATAGAGCACTACTTTTGACCAGAGCCCTATAGAACCCTATAGAACCCTATATTGTCATGTCTTGTTATGTCTGTTCCTGTCCTTTCTCTTCATTCCCTCTCTCTGCTGGTCTTTTTAGGTTACCTTCTCTGTCTCTCATTCCTCAGCTGTTCTACATTTCCCCTAACTAGCTCATTCTCTCTTTCCCCACCTGTTCTCTCTTCCCCCTCTGATTAGGTCTCTATTTCTTTCTCTGTTCCTGCTACTTTCAGTGTCTGATTCTTATTTGTGTTTTTTGATGCCAGAAGCAAGCTGTCGTCTCGTTTGCTTCCACCTTGTCCTGTCCTGTCGGAGTCTGCCTGGCAGGAGAATCCTGCACTATACTAACGTTCTTTTGTTCCGCTGACAACGTTGGAAGAGGATTTATGCCATTCCTGTATTTTCATTAAAGAACTCTGTTTTCTGTTAAAACCGCTTTTGGGTCTTCACTCAAGTTCATAACAGAAGAATCAGACCACGAATGGACCCAGCGGCTCCGGACCCTTTTCACTCCGCCGTCGAGATCCAGGGAGCGATGCTAGGCAGACACGAGGAGGAATTGTCTGCTGCTCAACATGCCGTTGAGACCCTGGCCGTCCAAGTCTCCGACCTCACAAGACGGGTTCACCAACTCCACCTCGATCCACCGCCCACTTCCAGGGTTTCCGAGTCGCCGGAGCCCAGGATCAACAACCCGCCGTGTTACTCTGGGGAGCCCACTGAGTGCCGCTCATTCCTCACTCAGTGTGATGTGGTGTTCTCTCTCCAGCCCAACACTTACTCCAGGAGCGCAGCCCGCATCGCCTACGTCATTTCTCTCCTTACCGGACGGGCGCGTGAGTGGGGCACGGCAGTCTGGGAGGCGAGGGCTGAGTGTATTAACCAGTATCAGGACTTTAAGGAGGAGATGATACGGGTTTTTGACCGTTCTGTTTTTGGCGAGGAGGCTTCCCGGGCCCTGTCTTCCCTATGTCAGGGGAATAGATCCATAACGGATTATTCTATTGAGTTTCGCACTCTCGCTGCCTCTAGTGACTGGAACGAGCCGGCTTTGCTCGCTCGTTTTCTGGAGGGTCTCCACGTCGAGGTTAAGGATGAGATCCTCTCCCGGGAGGTTCCTTCCAGTCTGGACTCCTTAATAGCTCTCGCTATTCGCATAGAGCGACGGTTTGATCTTCGTCGCCGAGCTCGTGGAAAGGAGCTCACGTTCTCCGTTGCTCCCCTCTCCACATCACTGCCACCTGCCGCATCACTGCCACCCTCCCCCGCCGGCTCGGATGCTGAGCCTATGCAGCTGGGGGTATTCGCATCTCGGCCAAGGAGAGGGAACGGAGAATCACCAATCGCCTCTGTCTCTACTGCGGCTCCGCTGGTCATTTTGTCACCTCATGTCCAGTAAAAGGCCAGAGCTCATCAGTAAGAGGAGGGCTACTGGTGAGCGCAACTACTCAGGCCTCTCCTTCTGGATCACGCACTACCTTTCCGGTCCATCTCCGCTGGCCCGGTTCATCTGCTTCCTGCAGTGCCTTGATAGACTCTGGGGCGGAGGGCTGTTTTATGGACGAGACCTGGGCTCGGGAACATGACATTCCTCTCAGACAGTTAGGGGATCCCAGGGCCTTGTTCGCTTTAGATGGTAGTTCTCTCCCCAAGATTCAGCGTGAGACGCTGCCTTTAACCCTCACTGTCTCTGGTAATCATAGCGAAACCATTTCTTTTTTAATTTTTCGTTCACCTTTTACACCTGTTGTTTTGGGTCATCCCTGGCTAGTGCGCCATAACCCTTCTATTAATTGGTCTAGTAATACTATCCTATCCTGGAATGTTTCTTGTCATGTAACCTGTTTAATGTCTGCTATCCCTCCTGTTTCCTCTGTCTCTTCTTCACAGGAGGAGCCTGGCGATTTGACAGGGGTGCCGGAGGAGTATCACGATCTGCGCACGGTGTTCAGTCGTTCCAAGGCCACTTCTCTCCCTCCACACCGGTCGTATGACTGTAGTATTGATCTCCTTCCGGGAACTACTCCCCCGGGGTAGATTATACTCTCTGTCGGCTCCCGAACGTAAGGCTCTCGAGGATTATTTGTCGGTTTCGATCGACGCCGGTACCATAGTCTCCTCCTCCTCCCCGCCGGAGCTGGGTTTTTTTTTTTTGTTCAGAAGAAGGACGGGTCCCTGCGCCCATGCGTGGATTATCGAGGGCTGAATGACATAACTGTTAAGAATCGTTATCCGCTTCCTCTTATGTCTTCAGCCTTCGAGATCCTGCAGGGAGCCAGGTTTTTCACCAAATTGGACCTTCGTAACGCCTACCATCTCGTGCGCATCAGGGAGGGGGACGAGTGGAAGACGGCGTTTAACACTCCGTTAGGGCACTTTGAATACCGGGTTCTTCCTTTCGGCCTCGTTAACGCTCCAGCTGTCTTTCAGGCACTAGTTAACGACGTCCTGAGAGACATGCTGAACATTTTTGTTTTCGTTTACATGGACGATATCCTGATTTTTTCACCGTCTCTCTCGATTCATGTTCAGCACGTGCGACGCGTCCTCCAGCGCCTTTTGGAGAACTGTCTTTATGTGAAGGCTGAGAAGTGCACTTTTCATGCCGCCTCTGTCCCTTTTCTCGGTTCCGTTATTTCCGCTGAGGGCATTAAGATGGATCCCGCTAAGGTCCAGGCTGTCATTGATTGGCCCGTTCCTAAGTCACGCGTCGAGCTGCAGCGCTTTCTGGGCTTCGCTAATTTCTACCGTCGTTTCATCCGTAATTTCGGTCAGGTGGCAGCTCCTCTCACAGCCCTTACTTCTGTTAAGACGTGCTTTAAGTGGTCCGTTTCCGCCCAGGGAGCTTTTGATCTTCTTAAGAATCATTTTACATCCGCACCTATTCTTGTTACACCTGACATCTCTAGACAGTTTGTTGTTGAGGTTGACGCGTCAGAGGTGGGCGTGGGAGCCATTCTTTCTCAGCGCTCTCTCTCTGACGGCAAGGTCCATCCTTGCGCGTTTTTCTCTCATCGCTTATCGCCGTCAGAACGTAACTATGATGTTGGCAATCGCGAACTGCTCGCCATCCGCTTAGCCCTAGGCGAATGGCGACAGTGGTTGGAGGGGGCGACCGTTCCTTTTGTCGTTTGGACTGACCATAGGAACCTTGAGTACATCCGTTCAGCCAAACGACTTAATGCGCGTCAGGCTCGTTGGGCTCTGTTTTTCGCTCGTTTCGAGTTTGTTATTTCTTATCGTCCGGGCTCAAAAAACACCAAACCTGATGCTTTATCTCGTCTCTTCAGTTCTTCTGAGGTCTCCACCGACCCCGATGGGATTCTCCCTGAGGGGCGTGTTGTCGGGTTGACTGTCTGGGGAATTGAGAGGCAGGTAAAGCAAGCACTCGCTCACACTCCGTCGCCGCGAGCTTGTCCTAGGAACCTTCTGTTCGTTCCCGTTCCTACTCGTCCGGCCGTTCTTCAGTGGGCCCACTCTGCCAAGTTAGCCGGCCACCCCGGCGTTCGGGGTACGCTCGCTTCCATTCGCCAGCGTTTCTGGTGGCCCACTCGGGAACGTGACGCGCGTCGATTTGTCGCCGCTTGTTCGGTCTGCGCGCAGACTAAATCTGGGAACTCTCCTCCTGCCGGCCGTCTCAGACCGCTTCCCATTCCCTCTCGACCGTGGTCTCACATCGCTTTAGATTTTGTCACCGGACTGCCTTCATCAGCGGGGAGGACAGTTATTCTTACGGTTGTCGATAGATTCTCTAAGGCGGCTCATTTCATTCCTCTCGATAAGCTCCCTTCTGCTAAGGAGACGGCTCAGATCATTATCGAGAATGTTTTCCGAATTCATGGCCTTCCGTCTGACGTCGTTTCCGACAGAGGTCCGCAGTTCACGTCTCAATTTTGGAGGGAGTTTTGCCGTTTGATTGGGGCTTCCGTCAGTCTCTCATCCGGCTTTCATCCCCAGTCTAACGGTCAAGCCGAACGGGCCAATCAGACTGTTGGTCGCATTTTACGCAGTCCTTTCTTTTCGTAACCCTGCGTCTTGGTCAGAACAGCTCCCCTGGGCAGAGTACGCCCACAACTCGCTTCCCTCGTCTGCTACCGGTCTATCCCCTTTTCAGTGTAGCCTCGGGTACCAGCCTCCGCTGTTCTCATCTCAGCTCGCCGAGTCCTGCGTCCCCTCCGCTCAGGCTTTTGTCCAGCGTTGCGAGCGCACCTGGAAGGGGGTCAGGTCGGCACTTTGCCGTAATAGGGCGCAGACTGTGAGGGCCGCTAATAAGCGTAGGACCAAGAGTCCTAGATATTGTTGCGGTCAGAGAGTATGGCTCTCCACTCAGAACCTTCCCCTTAAGACAGCTTCTCGCAAGTTGGCCCCGCGGTTCATTGGTCCGTTCCGTATTTCCCAGGTCATTAATCCTGTCGCAGTGCGACTTCTTCTCCGCGCTATCTTCGTCGCGTTCACCCGGTCTTCCATGTCTCCTGTGTTAAGCCCGTTCTTCGCGCCCCCCGCTCGTCCCTCCCCCCATCCTTGTCGAGGGCGCACCCATCTACAGGGTTCGTAAGATTTTGGACATGCGCCCTCGGGGCCGTGGTCATCAGTACCTAGTGGATTGGGAGGGGTACGGTCCTGAGGAGAGGAGTTGGGTTCCCTCTCGGGACGTGCTGGACCGTTCGCTGATCGATGATTTCCTCCGTTGCCGCCAGGTTTCCTCCTCGAGTGCGCCAGGAGGCGCTCGGTGAGTGGGGGGGGGTACTGTCATGTCTTGTTATGTCTGTTCCTGTCCTTTCTCTTCATTCTCTCTCTCTGCTGGTCTTTTTAGGTTACCTTCTCTGTCTCTCATTCCTCAGCTGTTCTACATTTCCCTAACTAGCTCATTCTCTCTTTCCCCACCTGTTCTCTCTTCCCCCTCTGATTAGGTCTCTATTTCTTTCTCTGTTCCTGCTACTTTCAGTGTCTGATTCTTGTTTGTGTTTTTTGATGCCAGAAGCAAGCTGTCGTCTCGTTTGCTTCCACCTTGTCCTGTCCTGTCGGAGTCTGCCTGGCAGGAGAATCCTGCACTATACTAACGTTCTTTTGTTCCGCTGACAACGTTGGAAGAGGATTTATGCCATTCCTGTATTTTCATTAAAGAACTCTGTTTTCTGTTAAAACCGCTTTTGGGTCTTCACTCAAGTTCATAACATATATAGAGCACTACTTTTGACCAGAGCCCTATAGAACCCTATAGAACCCTATATAGAGCACTACTTTTGACCAGAGCCTGGTCTAACTTAGTGCATAAATATATGGAATAGGAGGCTATTTTGGATGCACTCATACACCTCACCTCAGGAGTGTCTCCAAACACACCACTGGTACTTCCTTTTGTTGGGCCCTGCTGAGAATAGTAAAAAAGACTTCACCACAACGGAACCATGACTAATAACCTTTGCCGGGAGTTGAGAGAAACACATATTGCAGACGGTAACCGCCACCCTTTACACATGACCTGCAGAAGACATTTCTCGGAGTTGCTAAGAGAATCGTTCAACGTATTAAAAAGTCTCAATAGGCTATAGCATATGGGTTACTCTAGCATTATGTCTGAGGGGAAAGGCTATGCGAATGACGTGGACACTCTATTGTTCTGAAAAGTTAAGAGGGAAGAGTAGGCTAGGTGTGCTTCAATGGAATATGATAGCGCCATGACTTAAATGGCGACTGAACTTCCTGATTTGGACACGTTTAATATTTGTTTCATTACGAAATGCTAGTGGCCATAACTGAATCCAAACGTGAGTTTGTTTCTGGGTGTGGTTTGATGTGGTTGTCTATTGTGTGTGTTCACAGGTGGGAAGAGTTAGACAAACTTTTTACGCCAAGTAACTTCAGCCAGTTAGTGTGCAACCGTGACAAAATTGGTTTGACTTTGGATAGTCTATCTCAGGGGCTAGTTAGGGACTGTCAATATAACAACACAATCTCAGACTCAATTCATTCAAATATGTACAAAAAGTATTTTTGTGTGGCTTAATTAGAGTGAAAATATAACACATTTTTGTGCGACTTCATTCATTGGAAAATAACTTTTTTGGGGGGGCAGACTTTGGAACAATCTTTTGAACGTTGTTAGAGCAATGCATGATGGGCAATGGTGTTCTACACTGCCTTTTTTTGTGTGTCCCACATTTATTTATATATATTTAAAAAAAAACGCGTTAACAGCCCAATATTGTTAATCAACCACCCAATATTGTTAATCAACCAGGTTGTCACTGAAATAATTATAATAATAGTATCCTTATGTTGTTGTATTTTTAATTAATGCCAATACTGTTTTCTATGCTTGTTTACACTTAATACTTTGGGATACTGGTGCACTTGTAGTCAGAAATGCCCACCAGGTCTACATGATTTTCTTCATAACACATTTCATATTTCAAATCAAATCAAATCAAATTTGATTTGTCACATACACATGGTTAGCAGATGTTAATGCGAGTGTAGCGAAATGCTTGTGCTTCTAGTTCCGACAATGCAGTAATAACCAACAAGTAATCTAACTAACAACTCCTAAACTACTGTCTTATACACAGTGTAAGGGGATAAAGAATATGTACATAAGGATATATGAATGAGTGATGGTACAGAGCAGCATAGGCAAGATACAGTAGATGGTATCGAGTACAGTATATACATATGAGATGAGTATGTAAACAAAGTGGCATAGTTAAAGTGGCTAGTGATACATGTATTACATAAGGATGCAGTCGATGATATAGAGTACAGTATATACGTATGCATATGAGATGAATAATGTAGGGTAAGTAACATCATATGAGGTAACATTGTTTAAAGTGGCTAGTGATATATTTACATCATTTCCCATCAATTCCCATTATTAAAGTGGCTGGAGTTGAGTCAGTGTCAGTGTGTTGGCAGCAGCCACTCAATGTTAGTGGTGGCTGTTTAACAGTCTGATGGCCTTGAGATAGAAGCTGTTTTTCAGTCTCTCGGTCCCAGCTTTGATGCACCTGTACTGACCTCGCCTTCTGGATGATAGCGGGGTGAACAGGCAGTGGCTCGGGTGGTTGATGTCCTTGATGATCTTTATGGCCTTCCTGTAACATCGGGTGGTGTAGGTGTCCTGGAGGGCAGGTAGTTTGCCCCCGGTGATGCGTTGTGCAGACCTCACTACCCTCTGGAGAGCCTTACGGTTGAGGGCGGAGCAGTTGCCGTACCAGGCGGTGATACAGCCCGCCAGGATGCTCTCGATTGTGCATCTGTAGAAGTTTGTGAGTGCTTTTGGTGACAAGACAAATTTTTTCAGCCTCCTGAGGTTGAAGAGGCGCTGCTGCGCCTTCTTCACGATGCTGTCTGTGTGAGTGGACCAATTCAGTTTGTCTGTGATGTGTATGCCGAGGAACTTAAAACTTGCTACTCTCTCCACTACTGTTCCATCGATGTGGATAGGGGGGTGTTCCCTCTGCTGTTTCCTGATGTCCACAATCATCTCCTTAGTTTTGTTGACGTTGAGTGTGAGGTTATTTTCCTGACACCACACTCCGAGGGCCCTCACCTCCTCCCTGTAGGCCGTCTCGTCGTTGTTGGTAATCAAGCCTACCACTGTTGTGTCGTCTGCAAACTTGATGATTGAGTTGGAGGCGTGCGTGGCCACGCAGTCGTGGGTGAACAGGGAGTACAGGAGAGGGCTCAGAACGCACCCTTGTGGGGCCCCAGTGTTGAGGATCAGCGGGGAGGAGATGTTGTTACCTACCCTCACCACCTGGGGGCGGCCCGTCAGGAAGTCCAGTACCCAGTTGCACAGGGCAGGGTCGAGACCCAGGGTCTCGAGCTTGATGACGAGCTTGGAGGGTACTATGGTGTTGAATGCCGAGCTGTAGTCGATGAACAGCATTCTCACATAGGTATTCCTCTTGTCCAGATGGGTTAGGGCAGTGTGCAGTGTGGTTGAGATTGCATCGTCTGTGGACCTATTTGAGCGGTAAGCAAATTGGAGTGGGTCTAGGGTGTCAGGTAGGGTGGAGGTGATATGGTCCTTGACTAGTCTCTCAAAGCACTTCATGATGACGGAAGATTTCGTGGAGCCTACATGAACAATTTCTTTCATATTGCATTATTGCATTATTATATATTGCATTATTATCATTATCCATTATCCAAGGCTATGTCGAATTTTAGGAGGGTTGCCAGATTGGAGATGAAAAAAAATATATAATATTTTTTGAGGTATCGATGAAGGTATTTGATTGGGGAATGGGGATAACTTTTTATGATGGGAAATTATAATACACACGATAATACACACACACGCACACAAATACTTTGTTTGTACTCCTGTTATAGTTCAACTCTTGACATTTGTATAAATAATGTTTTATAAAATATTTGTAACTAGTTAATGGGTTAAGTGTTTGCAGTTTGCATTATTTCAGTAATGCATGGTTAAATAGTCATAAAACTTTGCTTGATATATCTTTTGGAAAATTTGGCATTTTTATGCATATGCTGTATTTCCACTGATTAAAGCATTAATTAATCAACACACTACTGTAAATAAATGGACACTACCTGTTATAAAATAGGAAAATGCTCTATGTAAATAAATGGTGAGAAATGCTCCGTTTGAAGCCATTCGTTTGAAGCCACACAGCCCTATAATAATGATACAAGTTATATCACCTTAAAAGGTATCACGGCTCAGGACAAGACCCAGATGCAGACAGTTTGAAGTAACAAAAGTTTAGTATAAAAACAGGGAGCAGGCAAACAACAGGTCAAGGGCAGGCAGAGGTCAGTAATCCAGAGCAGAATCCGAAAGGTGCAGAACCCCAGGCAGGCTCAGGGTCAGGGCATGCAGAGATCAGTAATCCAGCGCACTGTCACGAGGTACAGAACGGCAGGCAGGCTCAGGGTCAGGGCAGGCAGAATGGTAAAAAACAGAAAAACTAGAAAACAGGGACTAGAGAAAAGTACGGGAAAAAACACTGGTAGGCTTGACAAGACAAGACAAACTGGCAACAGACAAACAGAGAACACAGGTATGAATACACTGGGGATAATGGGGAAGATAGACGACCCCTGGAAGGGGGGTTTAGACAAGCACAAAGACAGGTGACAGATAAGGGTGTGACAAAATGGGTTTATTTAGAACCTCTGGGGTTTAACATGTTGGGCCAAGTAGTATAGGAGAGTCTGACATATAACCTCTATCTTGAGTTCAGTCTTCACCAGTGAAAACCAAGAGAGGCCGAGCTTTGTCCTTCATGCCTGGAAAAGGCCTTGATTCTAGGCCGTAGAAAATCCTCCATCCATCACATTAGATCAGAACAGGATGGATTCAACAGTGATTCATATTACTGGTATGGATCCTATAAAAAGGATAGTTGTGTTTGGGTGCGTAACACACATGATTTGTCTACCGATATGATGTGGATCATTGTTGATACCAAGATGGCATAGCAGTTCAGACGTCTTTTGTTCTCGTCTTGTCGTGTCCCGTATATATATATTTACAACTTTTTTCATGCATTTTTTTATTTAAATTTTCCATAAACTCATCCTCAAAACACTCTCCTACAACCCGCCTCACCAATTTATATTTATAAAAAAGTATAAAAAAGTATTATTTACCTCTGTAATCATCCAAGAAGCTAGCCAGAAACTCCAAACTCAAAGAAGCTAGCCAGAAACTAGCCAGAAGCTAGCCAGGAGCTAGCCAGGAGCTAGCCAGAAGCTAGCCAGGAGCTAGCCAGGAGCTAATCCAGAAGCTAATCACAAGCTGGGTCAGGAGATGGCCGGAAACTGGCCAGAAGCTAGCCAGGAGCTAGCCAGAAGCTAATCCAGAAGCTAATCGAAAGCTAGTTGGAGTTTTCGTCGATTCCGGAGCGAGCATCGGTTGTTCCGGAGCTAGCCAGCTGAGGAGTTCCATCAATCGCTCTTGGGCTGCGGTCACCTGTCCGGACCCGTTTTGCTGCCTGCGCGGAGCCCTGCCGTCCTTCACGGCTGAGGGAGTTATCCGTCTGGTTCTACCCGAGGGAGTTATCCGTCTGGTTCTACCCGAGGGAGTTATCCGTCTGGTTCCTCCGTCGTGACGTAGCCTGGGCGCCAATCTGCGGCCTGCTAGCCATTAGCTGTCTTATCGGCTGCTATCTGAATAGATAATCGGACAAATTATTTATTTATTTTTATTGTTATTGTTATTTTTTTCTTCTTCTGGGCCTCTAGCTATATCTATTGTTTTTATTTTTGTTGTTGTTGTGTGATTTGGATTGGTCCCCTCTACCACACGGAACCCCACTAATCTACTGACGGAGCGCAAGAGGTGGCTAATAACAGACGTCCATCCTATGCTAGCTTGCTACCGATGGCTTGGCTGGCTGTCTGGATCGCCGTGACCCCCAACCAACCTCTCCACTCTGGACCCTTTTGATCACTCGACTAAGCATGCCTCTCCTTAATGTCAATATGCCTTGTCCATTGCTGTTCTGGTTAGTGTTTATTGGCTTATTTCATTGTAGAGCCTCTAGTCCTGCTCACCATACCTTATCCAACCTATTAGTTCCACCACCCACACATGCAATGACATCTCCTGGTTTCAATGATGTTTCTAGAGACAATATCTCTCTCTTCATCACTAAATACCTAGGTTTACCTCCACTGTATTCACATCCTACCATACCTTTGTCTGTACATTATACCTTGATGCTATTTTATCGCCCCCAGAAATCTTCTTTTACTCTCTGTTCCAGACGTTCTAGATGACCAATTCTTATTGCTTTCAGCCGTACCCTTATTCTACTCCTCCTCTGTTCCTCTGGCGATGTAGAGGTGAATCCAGGCCCTACAGTGCCTTGCTCCACTCCTATTCCCCAGGCGCTCTCTTTTGACGACTTCTGTAACCGTAATAGCCTTGGTTTCATGCATGTTAACATTAGAAGCCTCCTCCCTAAGTTTGTTCTATTCACTGCTTTAGCACACTCTGCCAACCCGGATGTTCTAGCTGTGTCTGAATCCTGGCTTAGGAAGACTACCAAAAATTCTGAAATTTTAATTCCAAACTACAACCTTTTCAGACAAGATAGAACTGCCAAAGGGGGCGGTGTTGCAATCTACTGCAAATATAGCCTGCAGAGTTCTGTCCTACTATCCAGGTCTGTACCCAAACAATTTGAACTTCTACTTTTAAAAATCCACCTCTCTAAAAACAAGTCTCTCAACGTTGCAGTCTGCTATAGACCACCCTCTGTCCCCAGTTGTGCTCTGGGCACCATATGTCAACTGATTGCCCCCCATCTATCTTCAGAGCTCGTGCTGCTAGGCGACCTAAACTGGAACATGCTTTTAACACCCCAGCCATCCTACAATCTAAACTTGATGCCCTCAATCTCACACAAATTATCAATGAACCTACCAGGTACCTCCCCAAAGCCTTAAACACGGGCACCCTCATAGATATCATCCAAACCAACTTGCCCTCTAAATACACCTCTGCTGTCTTCAACCAAGATCTCAGCGATCACTGCCTCATTGCCTGCATCCGTAATGGGTCAGCGGTCAAACGACCCCCACTCATCACTGTAAAACGCTCCCTGAAACACTTCAGCGAGCAGGCCTTTCTAATCGACCTGGCCGAGGTATCCTGGAAGGATATTGATCTCATCCCGTCAGTAGAGGATGCCTGGATATTGTTTTTAAATGCCTTCCTAACCATCTTAAATAAACATGCCCCATTCAAGAAATGTAGAACCAGGAACAGATATAGCCCTTGGTTCTCCCCAGACCTGACTGCCCTTAACCAACACAAAAACATCCTATGGCGTTCTGCATTAGCATCGAACAGCCCCCGTGATATGCAGCTGTTCAGGGAAGCAAGAAACCATTATACACAGGCAGTTAGAAAAGCCAAGGCTAGCTTTTTCAAGCAGAAATTTGCTTCCTGCAACACTAACTCAAAAAAGTTCTGGGACACTGTAAAGTCCATGGAGAATAAGAACACCTCCTCCCAGCTGCCCACTGCACTGAAGATAGGAAACACTGTCACCACTGATAAATCCACCATAATTGAGAATTTCAATAAGCATTTTTCTACGGCTGGCCATGCTTTCCACCTGGCTACTCCTACCCCGGTCAACAGCACTGCACCCCCCACAGCAACTCGCCCAAGCCTTCCCCATTTCTCCTTCTCCCAAATCCGTTCAGCTGATGTTCTGAAAGAGCTGCAAAATCTGGACCCCTACAAATCAGCCGGACAATCTGGATCCTTTCTAAAATTATCTGCCGAAATTGTTGCCACCCCTATTACTAGCCTGTTCAACCTCTCTTTCGTGTCGTCTGAGATCCCCAAAGATTGGAAAGCAGCTGCGGTCATCCCCCTCTTCAAAGGGGGGGACACTCTTGACCCAAACTGCTACAGACCTATATCTATCCTACCATGCCTTTCTAAGGTCTTCGAAAGCCAAGTCAACAAACAGATTACCGACCATTTCGAATCTCACCATACCTTCTCTGCTATGCAATCTGGTTTCAGAGCTGGTCATGGGTGCACCTCAGCCACACTCAAGGTCCTAAACAATATCTTAACCGCCATCGATAAGAAACATTACTGTGCAGCCGTGTTCATTGATCTGGCCAAGGCTTTCGACTCTGTCAATCACCACATCCTCATCGGGAGACTCGACAGCCTTGGTTTCTCAAATGATTGCCTCGCCTGGTTCACCAACTACTTCTCTGATAGAGTTCAGTGTGTCAAATCGGAGGGTCTGCTGTCCGGACCTCTGGCAGTCTCTATGGGGGTGCCACAGGGTTCAATTCTTGGACCGACTCTCTTCTCTGTATACATCAATGAGGTCGCTCTTGCTGCTGGTGAGTCTCTGATCCATCTCTACGCAGACGACACCATTCTGTATACTTCTGGCCCTTCTTTGGACACTGTGTTAACAACCCTCCAGGCAAGCTTCAATGCCATACAACTCTCCTTCCGTGGCCTCCAATTGCTCTTAAATACAAGTAAAACTAAATGCATGCTCTTCAACCGATCGCTACCCGCACCTACCCGCCTGTCCAACATCACTACTCTGGACGGCTCTGATTTAGAATACGTGGACAACTACAAATACTTAGGTGTCTGGTTAGACTGGAAACTCTCCTTCCACACCCATATCAAATATCTCCAATCCAAAGTTAAATCTAGAATTGGCTTCCTATTTCGCAACAAAGCATCCTTCACTCATGTTGCCAAACATACCCTTGTAAAACTGACCATCCTACCAATCCTCGACTTTGGCGATGTCATTTACAAAATAGCCTCCAATACCCTACTCAACAAATTGGATGCAGTCTATCACAGTGCAATCCGTTTTGTCACCAAAGCCCCATATACTACCCACCATTGCGACCTGTACGCTCTCGTTGGCTGGCCCTCGCTTCATACTCGTCGCCAAACCCACTGGCTCCATGTCATCTACAAGACCCTGCTAGGTAAAGTCCCCCTTATCTCAGCTCGCTGGTCACCATAGCATCTCCCACCTGTAGCACACGCTCCAGCAGGTATATCTCTCTAGTCACCCCCAAAACCAATTCTTTCTTTGGCCGCCTCTCCTTCCAGTTCTCTGCTGCCAATGACTGGAACGAACTACAAAAAGCACTGAAACTGGAAACACTTATCTCCTTCACTAGCTTTAAGCACCAACTGTCAGAGCAGCTCACAGATTACTGCACCTGTACATAGCCCACCTATATTTTAGCCCAAACAACTAACTCTTTCCCTACTGTATTTAATTTATTTATTTTGCTCCTTTGCACGCCATTATTTTTATTTCTACTTTGCACATTCTTCCATTGCAAATCTACCATTCCAGTGTTTTACTTGCTATATTGTATTTACTTTGCCACCATGGCCTTTTTTTTGCCTTCACCTCCCTTATCTCACCTCATTTGCTCACATCGTATATAGACTTGTTTATACTGTATTATTGACTGTATGTTTGTTTTGCTCCATGTGTAACTCTGTGTGTCGTTGTATGTGTCGAACTGCTTTGCTTTATCTCGGCCAGGTCGCAATTTAAATGAGAACTTGTTCTCAACTTGCCTACCTGGTTAAATAAAGGTGAAATAAAATAAAATTAAAATAAATAAATTGTCAGGTTATTAGATATATAAACTTCCGTAAAACAACAGAACACCATGGTTGTAATAGCACTTTAAACAGGTAATTTGTAAATGTGTAGAATGTGTTTTGTTTTGGGTCCACACTGGTAAGTTAACTTAGACCGTCACAAAAGGATTTCCTTCTGAATAACTGGTCAGGGCATTACACTTTCCATTCAGCTTCAGGCTACTTTGATGTAAGGCTTGATCACACCTGACTACTGTCTATCAGTCCCGCCCATTGTTGCTTATCCATTGTTCATTAGATATATAAATGTAATTACACCCAACACAATGTTGAAGAACAGAATGCTTCCCACCACTAGATCGGATGACTAGACGTGAGATGGACGTAATTCCAACGCTGTCACCAATGTAGCGGAGGAAAGTAAAAGATGCAACAGGGACTCTAACCAGGGCTCATACATGACAACGTGAGCTCTTATGGCAGTTGTCATGACAGCCGAGTAGGCCTCTGGGCAGAGGCAGTAGGGCTACAATGCTGGCATATGCCTTGTCAAAATAGCATGATTGACACGACCGTATTAATCATCATGAAACAACCTTGGAAAAGCCATGAGTGTAAGACAACATAATTCATTATTTTACATGAACCTGTTTAACTGCATTGAAATGTCTTAATTGATCATAGTCAGACTCGTTATAGATATGTCTTAATTGATCATAGTCATACTCGTTATAGATATGTCTTAATTGATCATAGTCCAGACTCGTTATAGATATGTCTTAATTGATCATAGTCAGACTCATTATAGATATGTCTTAATTGATCATAGTCAGACTCGTTATAGATATGTCTTAATTGAGCATAATCCAGACTCGTTATAGATATGTCTTAATTGATCATAGTCAGACTCGTTATAGATATGTCTTAATTGATAATAGTCCAGACTCGTAATAGATATGTCTTAATTGGTCATAGTCATACTCGTTATAGATATGTCTTAATTGATCATAGTCAGACTCATAATAGTTATGTCTTAATTGATCATAGTCAGACTCATAATAGATATGTCTTAATTGATCATAGTCAGACTCGTAATAGATATGTCTTAATTGATCATAGTCAGACTCGTTATAGATATGTCTTAATTGATCATAGTCAGACTCGTTATAGATATGTCTTAATTGATCATAGTCAGACTCATAATAGATATGTCTTAATTGATCATAGTCAGACTCGTTATAGATATGTCTTAATTTATCATAGTCAGACTCGTTATAGATATGTCTTAATTGATCATAGTCAGACTCATAATAGATATGTCTTAATTGATCATAGTCAGACTCGTTATAGATATGTCTTAATTGATCATAGTCAGACTCGTTATAGATATGTCTTAATTGATAATAGTCCAGACTCGTAATAGATATGTCTTAATTGATCATAGTCAGACTCGTTATAGATATGTCTTAATTGATCATAGTCAGACTCGTTATAGATATGTCTTAATTGATCATAGTCAGACTTGTTATAGATATGTCTTAATTGATCATAGTCAGACTCGTTATAGATATGTCTTAATTGATCATAGTCAGACTCGTTATAGATATGTCTTAATTGATCATAGTCAGACTCGTTATAGATATGTCTTAATTGATCATAGTCAGACTCGTTATAGATATGTCTTAATTGATCATAGTCAGACTCGTTATAGATATGTCTTAATTAATCATAGTCAGACTCGTTATAGATATGTCTTAATTGATCATAGTCAGACTCGTTATAGATATGTCTTAATTGATCATAGTCAGACTCGTTATAGATATGTCTTAATTGATCATAGTCAGACTCGTAATAGATATGTCTAAATTGATCATAGTCAGACTCATAATAGATATGTCTTAATTGATCACAGTCAGACTCGTTATAGATATGTCTTAATTGATCATAGTCTAGACTCATAATAGATATTTTTTAATTGATCATAGTCCAACGCGTTATAGATATGTCTTAATTGATCATAGTCAGACTCGTTATAGATATGTCTTAATTGATCATAGTCAGACTCGTTATAGATATGTCTTAATTGATCATAGTCAGACTCGTTATAGATATGTCTTAATTGATCATAGTCAGACTCGTTATAGATATCTCTTAATTGATCATAGTCAGACTCGTTATAGATATGCCTTAATTGATCATAGTCAGACTCGTTATAGATATGTCTTAATTGATAATAGTCCAGACTCGTAATAGATATTTTTTAATTGATCATAGTCAGACTCATAATAGTTATGTCTTAATTGATCATAGTCAGACTCATAATAGATATGTCTTAATTGATCATAGTCAGACTCATAATAGATATGTCTTAATTGATCATAGTCAGACTCGTTATAGATATGTCTTAATTGATCATAGTCAGACTCGTTATAGATATGTCTTAATTGATCATAGTCAGACTCATAATAGATATGTCTGAATTGATCATAGTCCAGACTCGTTATAGATATGTCTTAATTGATCATAGTCAGACTCGTAATAGATATGTCTTAATTGATCACAGTCAGACTCGTTATAGATATGTCTTAATTGATCATAGTCAGACTCGTAATAGATATGTCTAAATTGATCATAGTCAGACTCATAATAGATATGTCTTAATTGATCACAGTCAGACTCGTTATAGATATGTCTTAATTGATCATAGTCTAGACTCATAATAGATATTTTTTAATTGATCATAGTCCAACGCGTTATAGATATGTCTTAATTGATCATAGTCAGACTCGTTATAGATATGTCTTAATTGATCATAGTCAGACTCGTTATAGATATGTCTTAATTGATCATAGTCAGACTCGTTATAGATATGTCTTAATTGATAATAGTCCAGACTCGTTATAGATATGTCTTAATTGATAATAGTCCAGACTCGTAATAGATATGTCTTAATTGGTCATAGTCATACTCGTTATAGATATGTCTTAATTGATCATAATCAGACTCATAATAGTTATGTCTTAATTGATCATAGTCAGACTCATAATAGATATGTCTTAATTGATCATAGTCAGACTCGTAATAGATATGTCTTAATTGATCATAGTCAGACTCGTTATAGATATGTCTTAATTGATCATAGTCAGACTCGTTATAGATATGTCTTAATTGATCATAGTCAGACTCATAATAGATATGTCTTAATTGATCATAGTCAGACTCGTTATAGATATGTCTTAATTGATCATAGTCAGACTCATAATAGATATGTCTTAATTGATCATAGTCAGACTCGTTATAGATATGTCTTAATTGATCATAGTCAGACTCGTTATAGATATGTCTTAATTGATAATAGTCCAGACTCGTAATAGATATGTCTTAATTGATCATAGTCAGACTCGTTATAGATATGTCTTAATTGATCATAGTCAGACTCGTTATAGATATGTCTTAATTGATCATAGTCAGACTCGTTATAGATATGTCTTAATTGATCATAGTCAGACTCGTTATAGATATGTCTTAATTGATCATAGTCAGACTCGTTATAGATATGTCTTAATTGATCATAGTCAGACTCGTTATAGATATGTCTTAATTGATCATAGTCAGACTCGTTATAGATATGTCTTAATTGATCATAGTCAGACTCGTTATAGATATGTCTTAATTGATCATAGTCAGACTCGTTATAGATATGTCTTAATTGATCATAGTCAGACTCGTTATAGATATGTCTTAATTGATCATAGTCAGACTCGTTATAGATATGTCTTAATTGATCATAGTCAGACTCGTTATAGATATGTCTTAATTGATAATAGTCAGACTCGTTATAGATATGTCTTAATTGATCATAGTCCAGACTCGTTATAGATATGTCTTAATTGATCATAGTTCAGACTCGTTATAGATATGTCTTAATTGATCATAGTCCAGACTCGTTATAGTGGCAAATACCATGCAGTTGCAACGAGGGGATTTAAACCAAACAGATTTTTTTTTGCAGGTCTTCTGTTTCCCCACATCTATTGATGAATTAATTTCCCATCATGAAATGTATCCCCATTCCCCAATCAAATAACTTAATCAAAACCACAACAACAAAAAACAGACGAATACAGCTTCTTACACCAATCTGGCAACCCTCATAAAAATCTGACACCAGTATCTCAAAGAATTAAGCAAAAACAAGCATAGAAAACCACATTGGCATTAATAAAAATCTAATAAAATCTAATAAAAACTATTATCAGTATTTCGGTGACAACCTGGTTGATTAATAATATTAGGTTGTTAACACGTTTTTTTATATACAGTATATATAAATAAATGTCAGACACAAAGAAGGCAGTGTAGAACACCATTTCCCAAAATGCATTGCTCCAATAACTTTCAAAAGATTGTTCCGAAGTTTTACCTTCCAAAATGTATTTTCCTATGAATTAAATCACACAAAATGTGTGTATTTTCAGAAGAATTAAACCACATAAAAACGCACAAAATCTACTGAAATAGTTTTTGTACATATTTGCACTAATTGAGTGTGAGATTGTGTTGTACACAATGTAAATTTGACATTTTCATGTTGCACACTTTTTTTTGTCTCTCATTAAATTATTTCAAATATTTGTATATAAATTTCTACAATTTATAGTTGGTTTGAGGTTTTTAAGTTATTTAAATTTGGCAATCTGATTCCAAGAACACAGGATGAGATGTTACTATCCTTTGTGCAAGCACTTCCAAGAGTTAATGAACAGTGAGCGTTGTGAAATTTGGGGAGCGCATCGTCAGTAGTGTACCTTTGGTTCCTAGGGTGTTTCGGCCTTTCACACTACTTAACATAATGTCCCATGTACATTGTGTAATTAACAGATGGTCTCTAACTATCCCTGTCGACATCCAAAGTCAACCCGAATTTACCACAGGCATAATGATCTCTGTCGCGAATTAATGATTAATGCGAACGTGTGTGATGTCAGCTGTGGGCATATGAGCAGGATTGAATTAAACCCAACCTTAATTTACGTTGTGATGTAGTCACGACCAAATGTCTCACAAAACACAGTTGTAGACGAGACTGACTTTATGGCCAAAAGTATCCTATTTACACTTTGTAGTCACTTTTGATGGTAGAATGGATGTTTCTGACTCTTATCGATGCCACATAGTCCATTTTCTACTAGATAAGTAGTTTTTGAGGGGCAGTTGCTCAATTTGTTGAGATGAAATCATGGGGGGTGAATTAGATTTTCCTTAGCCTGTTTTATGATAGTCTTTCTTTCGCAATGATATTGTCAAGTAAACGATGAACTAATAGGCTCGGCGGCTTATTGGCGACCTATAGTCGAATCAAAAATTGAGAATCATATGATGTAATAACACACATGTCAGACATGATAAGCAAGGTTTATATTTACTTGCATAAATCATGAAATCTACAATAAAATTGTCAAGGGTGACAGGCCTATATGGGTGTTTTCGGCATAAAGCAAATGGGTCGTCGTCCGCGTCCTTGCCTTTCCAGAGATGGATCATAAGACGTCATCGGGAACAATCAGGAGTCACGCAGCAGCACTCAGGGGTCAGAGCCAAGGCTGCCTGGAGAGAACGATTCCGGAGGTGACTAAGAACCACCGACCATGGAAACAGAGTGCTGTCCTCCTTTATGAAAACATAAACACACAAGTCACCTCAACTCCACCCGCCTCCTCTCCATCTCCGCCTGTTTAAACTCTCCCTCCATCATAACGGAAGCATATATGACTTGATAAAGAAATTAGAATACGGCCGTTATCTAAAACTGGCAGGATTTTAAACATGTCAATAATACATGGTTTCATTTTCCATTTCTATTATGAAGCTCTCCAAAACATTTGCCTTGTGGTTGGCCCCCTCGTCTCCCACATGTGCCTGTGTGTGTATACAGGGATCATTTTAATTTGTTTGCTGTCCCTCCCATCTGTCTTCGGGTTTCCATTCCATCTCGTATCGGGCGACGCATAGTCGTTCTAGGAAATCGACAGGATTTTGGTTGTTTACTATCGAGAGCTGGATGGTGTGTGGGGGGTGGAAGGCATGGATGGGGCAGGGGGTGGAAGGCATGGATGGGGCGGGGGTGGAAGGCATGGATGGGGCGGGGGGGGGTGGAAGGCATGGATGGGGCGGGGGTGGAAGGCATGGATGGGGCGGGGTGGAAGGCATGGATGGGGCGGGGGTGGAAGGCATGGATGGGGCGGGGGTGGAAGGCATAGATGGGGCGGGGGTGGAAGGCATGGATGGGGCGGGGGGGTGGAAGGCATGGATGGGGCGGGGGGGTGGAAGGCATGGATGGGGCGGAAGGCATGGATGGGGCGGGGGGTGGAAGGCATGGATGGGGCGGGGGTGGAAGGCAAGGATGGGGCGGGGGTGGAAGGCATGGATGGGGCGGGGGTGGAAGGCATGGATGGGGCGGGGGTGGAAGGCATGGATGGGGCGGGGGAGGAAGGCATGGATTGGGCGGGGGGTGGAAGGCATGGATGGGGCGGGGGTGGATGGATGGGGCGTGGATGGGGCATGGATGGGGGGTGGAAGGCATGGATGGGGCGGGGGTGGAAGGCATGGATGGGATGTGGGGGTGGAAGGCATGGATGGGGGTGGGGCATGGATGGAAGGCATGGATGGGGCGGGGGTGGAAGGCATGGATGGGGCGGGGGGTGGAAGGCATGGATGGGATGATGGGGGGTGGAAGGCATGGATGGGGCGGGGGGTGGAAGGCATGGATGGGGGCGAGGGTGGAAGGCATGGATGGGGCGGGGGTGAAAGAAGGCATGGATGGGATGTGGGGGGTGGAAGGCATGGATGGGGCGGGGGGTGGAAGGCATGGATGGGGGGGGGGTGGAAGGCATTGATGGGATGTGGAAGGCATGGATGGGGCGGGGGGTGGAAGGCATGGATGGGGTGGGGGTGGAAGGCATGGATGGGTGTGGGGGTGGAAAGCATGGATGGGGCGGGGGTGGAAGGCATGGATGGGGTGGGGGTGGAAGGCATGGATGGGGCGGGGGGTGGAAGGCATGGATGGGGTGGGGGGTGGAAGGCATGGATGGGGCAGGAAGGCATGGATGGGGCGGGGGGGTGGAAGGCATGGATGGGGTGGGGGTGGAAGGCATGGATGGGGCGGGGGGTGGAAGGCATGGATGGGGCGGGGGGTGGAAGGCATGGATGGGATGTGGAGGGTGGAAGGCATGGATGGGGCGGGGGGTGGAAGGCATGGATGGGGCGGAGGGTGGAAGGCATGGATGGGGCGGGGGTGGAAGGCATGGATGGGATGTGGGGGGTGGAAGGCATGGATGGGCATGATGGGGGGGGTGGAAGGCATGGATGGGGTGGGGGTGGAAGGCATGGATGGGGGGTGGAAGGTGGATGGGGGGGTGGAAGGCATGGATGGGGCGGGGGTGGAAGGCATGGATGGGGCGGGGGTGGAAGGCATGGATGGGATGTTGGGGGTGGAAGGCATGGATGGGATGTGGGGGGGGTGGAAGGCATGGATGGGGCGGGGGTGGAAGGCATGGATGGGGCGGGGGGTGGAAGGCATGGATGGGGCGGGGGTGGAAGGCATGGATGGGATGGGGGGTGGAAGGCATGGATGAAGGGATGGGGCGGGGGGGTGGAAGGCGTGGATGGGGCGGGGGGTGGAAGGCATGGATGGGATGGGGGGTGGAAGGCATGGATGGGGGCGGGGGGTGGAAGGCATGGATGGGGCGGGGGGTGGAAGGCATGGATGGG